>NW_018128032.1:1089582-1136881 GCF_001952655.1 Monopterus albus | reverse complement strand
GACTGTTGCACCTTAAGACTTGTTTACAGGAAGAATGGGACAAAATGACACCTGACAGACTGAATCACCTGGTGTCCTCAGTCCCTAAACGTCTTTTAAGTGTTGTGAAAAGGAACAACAACATCACACTGTGGTAAACACTTTACTTTACTGAATGTGTTACAGTATCAGAATTGAAGCGAGTGTTTATTTTGAACATAGAATAAAATTGATGAAGTATCACATCAGATAATGTTCTGCTGTGATGTTTTCAATGTGATACAGGACACAGATGATTTACACATCACTATTTTCAGTTTAAATTTTGATTTTACATACTGTCCCTACTTTTTCAGATTTATGGTTGTAGGAATGATGTCCTTCTGTTACTATGTTCCACAAAGATGGAACAGTTTGCAGAAAAAAAACTAAACTGGCTGTGTTCATTCCTTTATCTCAAATTTAAGCTGCTTTTATATAGTATTATTCAGTTTAAATGTGCGCGTAACATAATTTGGGCACAGGTTTAATATGATTTTTTGATTATTTATATATTGTGTACATATGTTTATTATTTTTAATGTGTGTTTTGTGATTTTGGATTTTTGATACAGATTTTATTTGATTCATGCGTTTATGTTTGAGAGCTTCCTCTCAAATGCTAATTCCCTGAATAAATAAAGGTGATGATGATGACGATGACTTAGTCACGGGCATGTTTAAGTTTAAAACAGAGCATCTCTACACCGGTGATAATGAGAGGAAGTGAGGTGGTCCCTCAGCCATGTGTGGAAGTGGCTGGTTAAACCCCCTGGTTAACCTCAGTGCAGCTCAGCTTGCCTGCCAGCAGAGTGCAGCAGTCATCCCTTCACAACCAGAAGCTGCACGTGTACCTTAACACAAACAGTGCATGAGCAGTGCATGCAAGCTGAATGAGGTGAGCAAGGGTAGCAGGCTGGCTGGGACTGAAACCACAAGGTGCTCTCCCTGTGTTGGGTAAGTGTCCTGCTGTGGTCACCGTGGTTGTGAAGGATACATCGGTATAGTGGAGGGAAGTGAAGCAGAACAACAGTTTCAGTGACCTTGAATTTCTTCTCCACAGGGAGAAGAAATACTAAGGAGAACTCAGTGTGTGGAGACACTGACGCTGTCTGCACATACTCTACAAACATAAAGCAGGCACATACTGCTGAAGTTTATTTTAACTTCTGTCTCTTATTTTTGATTTACCTCTGCACCCTGGGAAATGTCTTCTCTTATGGGATCACCCATGATGCATTTGCCTGTGTCTGCATTCACAGACTGTGGCGGCCGAGAGGGAGGGTACTGTTCTGGTCTCGTGTACGCTAATCTCAGAATAGCACAAGGACAGCAGACTGCTTCTGACTGTGGTATCCCTGACTGATTCCTCTCCAGATTAGCTCCAGTGTAGCCTTCAGAGTGGAGTGAAAGAGAATTGTTTTGAAATGAATATGGGCTGTCTATCTACCGTGTGCAGCTCTGCCTCTGTGTGACGGATGAGCTTGCGCATCTGTGTGTGCCAGCTGAGCCCGTTTACTGCCAAACCCCCTTTGTCACTAGAGAAAGGAGTAGTGGTTAAGAGAGAGGGGGGAGGGAGGCAGAGTGCAGGAGAGGGAGGAGGGGGAAGAGGGAGGCAGGAAGGGGGTAAACACCTAGAGGGAAGCATCCTATTTTCATATTTTCTACTTTGAATAGAGCAGGGATTGCATGCTGATCCAAAGCCCTTTGAGTGAGCCCCTTGAATGAGCGTTTTACGTAAGGCGGCAGGGGACGACAAACAGGAGAGTAAGGAGCTGCATTTAAACGCTGCTATCATCAGCCAAGATTTGGCTTGTTGGAGGAGCCTAGTAAGGTCCAGGACTGCAGCTGCACACAAAGACAGAGCCACTTCCTCCAGCTGCGGATGGATATCTGAGATGCCTTAGTGGCAGGTAACATGAACATGTGGACAGTTATGTATTAACTTGCACTTGTGGGGACAGATGTTTTTAAATAAATATCATGCAGGTATGTTTCTGTGCAAAGAGTTGAGGTGTGAGCTGTAGTGGCATATTTTAGATTAGAAGAACTAACCTGTGAGGTATGAGCATCAGTGCAAGTGATACTCAAGCCTTCTTTGAAAACTTTCTGGAATTTTGTCGTTTCATTTTATAATATTAACATTTTTATTAGGTTTGGGTTTTTTTGTCAAATACAAAATTGAATTCTTCTCTGTATGACCCAGGTTCCCATCAGCCCTTTGGCCTCTTGATCCCCTTTAGTATTCAGTTTAGCTGTCTGGTCCAAACTATTATTTACAACAATTCCTTGCATTGTGTGCTCGTTGTCAGTCTGGTTTGCTGCTAAGCAGTAACTAGGTCGCTGTGTGTTGTGTAACAGTGTGTCTGCATGAGCAACAAACAATTACAGCATATAGAACCAGAATTTCTCTTGGCTTCCAGGCCTTTGAAGTCTCTTCTCTCTTCTAATGTCTTTCTGCGTATTCGCAAAAAATCCCTCAGGGCTTTGATCTTCATGGTCTTAGAGCATATGGAATATTGGTGCGAAATCTGTATTATATCTACATGCTGTCCAAGTTTTATATCTTAAAAGCTGATCAAATCAAATCAAATTTTATTTGTATAGCGCTGATGTATGCATTATACATTTCAGACTGTAGGATTTATGGTAAAGTGAGAATGTTGGCAGCAGAGAAATATCCCAGGTCATCTACAAAAAGGTTTCTGTATTATTCACATTCATTATTTAGGATATTGGGCGGCACAGTGGAATGGTGATTAGTGTGGTCACCCCACAGCAAGAAGGTTCTGGGTTTGAGCCCAGCCCAACCCAGGGCCTTTCAGTGTGGAGTTTGCATGTTCCCCCTGAGCCTGTGTGGGTTCTCTCTGGGTACTCTGGCTTCCTCCCACAGACCAAAGACATGCAGCTTAGGTTGATTGATGACTATATTGCCCGTAGGAGTGAGTGTGGTTGTGTGTAGTTGTGTGTCTACATGTCAGCCCTGTGATAGACTGGCGGCCTGTCCAGGATGGCCCCCGCCTCTCACCAAATGTCAGCTGGGATTGGCTCCAACCCCCCCAGCTACCCTATTCAGGAATAAGCGGTACAGATAATGGATGGATGGATTATTTAGAATATTGGACTGCTCAGTATCAGCTCCTTTGTCTCTCTTTTTTTTTTGGGTCCTTCATCTCTCATAGTTGGCCTTCGCAGAAGGGCAGAGTGACACACCAAAGGCTGGTCTGGACTCCAAACAGCTGGTCTTTCTGGTCCAGATCACTTGCCAGGTACCATTACTTGTTATATTTGGGAAACAGATTAGGTAGCATGACATCACAGATTTCTTAGTCATGTTTTTCTTCATCTGCTCCATGTAGTAGTTTCTCATCTTTTCTTTGTCAGGGTCGAAACTGGCTGGTGAAGAGGTCCTATGAAGACTTCCGGGTTCTGGACAAACACCTGCATTTGTGTATCTATGACCGTCGTTATTCCCAACTCACTGAGCTGCCACGATACGACACGTTAAAGGATACTGTTGAGGTACCATAGAGCTACAGTTGCTTTATCTGTGATGTCTAATTCTTGATTTACTTTATGTGACAAATAATAGATAAACTAGAGCTTTATGTGGTAATCGGATTAGCTTGTGTACCTCCACCAAGGAAGTTATGTTTTTGGTTCTGTGTGTGTGTGTGTGTGTGTGTGTGTTTGTTGATTAGCAGGATTACAGACAAGCAGCCGGATGCATCATCAGCATATTTGGTACAGACATTGGTTGGGGTGGACCTTAGAAATGATTAGAGTTTGGCTGCAAAAGGTCAAAGGTCAAGGTCACAAAGTTTTGGAACAAAAACCCCTATCTTTAACATGAAGCAAAAATTGAAAAAAAAAAAAATCATATCTCTATCAAAAGGATCAAGATGTCAGATCTGACCACCGTTTAAATTTAACATTTAAAACCCCTTTTAAAACATATTTTCTGCCTTAACTTGGCCTGTAATGAAGACAGAACCCTGAAATGTTCACGTAACTGTTCCATACCATAAAAGATGATCTGGATCTGATCCAGATCAAAGATTTTAAGACACATTTTGTGTTGCACTGGATCTCATTTTTCACAGAGGACCCATTTGTGTGAGCGAATCTTGTGCCTTGGTGGAGGTATATGCACTCTCTGAGTGCTCTTGTTTGATTTGATGTTGTGTGGGAAATGACAGTTCATTGGACTTTTCTAAATCATGCCAATATTGTGTTTCTCTTCAGTCAGTAACCAAGATGTTGGCTACCTACCTGTCCCGCTTCTCAGCCATTGCTGACAACAAGATCAACTGTGGTCCAGTACTAACATGGCTGGAGGTAGCTGTTCTTTTTATCAGTTGTTAAATAAAAAGCAAGTTCTACACATCAAACTAGCATTAGCATGAGACTCAAAACAAACCACTTCACTCCTCATACCATTTCCTTTCCCTGCTTTATTACACGCTGCCCAGTCCTTCACCTGCTTTACATCCTCATCATGTTCATCGTCTCAGCTGATGCAAGAATCAAGAGCCTGCTAGCCTGAGTCAGTTATAGTAACATCTTCTAATTGCTTAAAGCCTCGGTACAAGAGGAGTAGTAGACCAGAAGCGACTTCACAAATTGACTGTCAGCCATGAGCTCCTTCCCGAGACCTTAGTCTCCTGTGATTGGTTATAAAGATGAGGCTTGCTCAGAAGAGTTAAATAAAAGTCACATATTGTAGGTTTAATATTCATTATTCACTATCTAAGTTTATTTTTATTTACTTTTTTGTAAAGACATCTAAGGAGAATTGCATAAACTATGGTCGCCATTTTTCCCCTCACTGTGCAGGTGTCTAGCTAATGCAGTGAGCAAGTGTGGTAACACTACAGCTGCTGCGTGAAGTTTACTTTGCCAACAGTTTGAACTGTACAAGGTTTCACATGGGAGGTTTTATGTTCTATTTTAAATTTATGTGGGAGTAGGCTTAAACCACTCGTGTCTCTCCTTTGCTGTAAACAGATTTTTTTGAAAACACAGACTGTAATAAATATATGATTGATGTAATTACAGTATGATGAAATAGTCAAGGTGTACTACAGGCCACACTACCAGGAGGTGGAGCAAATTAATAAAAAAACATTTGTCGGGAGAAAACAGTAAAATCACTTTTAATAATAAATGTAATCATAGAGCATCTTTCAAAATAACGTGCCTGTTATGGTTAGCCCCCCTCACCAGGAGGATGAGGGAGAACTGAGGTAGGACTCAAGATTGCCGACCCAGGTGCTAGTAGAAAAAGGAGGCTTCATGGAACAAATACACAAAGTAACAACATAACAAGGGCCATGTACATATATAAGCAAAGTAGGGCAGAGATGGTGGAGGAGACCAGGACGAACAGGTAAACTGATAAACTGACGGTAGGAATCAGGAGAGCAGGAGGATGAGGACGGACAGGTGAATAGACAGACCAACCAGGAGGACTGGTGAACGAAAAGGATGTCCACAGCACAGGAACTGTCAGCTTGGATATAAAAATAACGTTCGGCTAACCTCATGGAAGAAACAAACAAAGAGATCCACAGCACAGGAACTGTCAGCCAGAAAATCAAAATGATGTACAAACATAATACCATGAAAATAGGTATAATATAATTTAGGTAATGCTCCGGCGATGACGGAGTGCCTGCCAGAGGTATAAATAAGGAGGAAACGTAATCATCGGGATGCACCCCAGCTGTGCGCACCGACAAACGAGTCGCTAATTACGGAATGCAACACAGCTGAGGTGCAGATCCCACAGGTTGAGAGAACAGAGGAGAGAAAGGCGGAGGAGAGGCAGGTCGCGCCGAGTGGACCTGACAGTGGCAGTGTGTAGATTAAATTAATTCTAAAGCTCACAGCTAACACTGAAGGGCAGCAGGGTTTGGTGCGATGTGGTCACTTTGTGGACGTACAGTATTAAAAAAGCTTAGCAGCAGCAGCACAGGTTGGGAGTTTGTACCGTATTTGGCTCTAAAGACTGAACATTACACACTAGCGAGCACTTGGCATTAGGAAGCTATCAGCATACTATATGACTTTTAGTCTAGTAGGTTGTTTTGCTGGCTAGCACCAGAATAAAGTGCGTAGCAACAGTCAGGTCTGGAGAAGATGAACAACCTTTTCTAGATCTGCAGTTGAAAGAAATGACCTAATCTTGATTTGGTCATTTCTACTAGATCTAATCAACTAGACAAGAAATTCTGCTAGAAAGTGTCATATTGCTGATTTGGAATAATTCAGCAGCAGCAGGACTATTTGCTTGTCGATTTTAACGAGGAAGGACTAAATAAAGCATGCATCAGTGGCACCAGAGTTTATGGGGACATGCAGTTCATCATCATTATGTCTTCATCTCTTCCACTATTTGGGCAAAGTCTAACAGGTGAAGAAGACATACTGTTGTTTACTTTTTATTTGTAGATGGACAACAAGGGGAACCATCTGCTGGTGTCTGAAGAAGCCTCGATCAATGTCCCTGCCATCGCTGCCGCCCACGTCACCAAGCGTTACACTGCCCAGGCCACAGACGAGTTGACATTTGAGGTAATCTTTGAGATATATAGTTTCTTTGTGAAGCAATGATTTTACCAGTTTCCCGCTTTCTAATATTTAAGTTGAATATGTTTTCACTGGATGATTTGCAAATACATGCTTTTGATCCCAACATGATGCCTTTTCAATATGCTCAGCTGTGATCTCATCCTCATGCAATTTATGATCCAGGTGGGAGACATCGTGTCAGTGATAGACATGCCTCCTAAAGAGGACACAGGCTGGTGGAGAGGGAAACATGGCTTTCAGGTCAGACAGCTGCTTTAAACTGTATATACTGTGTAATAACAAATGCACAACCTGTCTCCTCTGCCAGTGATGATAAACTAGTGAGTAAATGGGACAGTTGTCATTCAAATAGCATTTTGGAGTCCAGGTAATTTATACTGAGAGATAAATGCATAGTGACTGCTTGGCTGCCTATTTGCTCCTGTTGAAATTGTATATTTTTAAATACTGTTAGCAAAAAGCAGCTAGTCTGTCACTGTGATACCTAGGAATGCTCAACACAACAACAAAGTAAACCAGCATTTAATAGTCTGAGGTGGTTTGTACCTTCATGCTTACTGACCTATTTGTGCGCCATCACCATACAACCGCGCTAAACACCCCCACTGGTCCTGTTACAAGTGTATCACCATCTCTGTCTCTTCTCTTTCCACTATTCATCCTCTCTTTTCTGTACGTGCAGGTTGGTTTCTTCCCCTGTGACTGTGTTGAGCTGATAAATGAAAAGATTCTCCCCGGCGTTCAAAGCTCTGTGCCAAAGCCAGGTATTTTTCAAAGTGTGTCTGTCCTGCTGTTGACGATTTATTTAAGACTTGCTCCCTGGATACGAGTTGGGTTGATTTATAGCAGCTGTTATGTGTGTCCGTGTGCGCCATCCTAACAAGTGTGTAAGAAGCATGGGAAGCTGGTGACGTTCCTGAGGTCTTTCATGAAGTCCCGCCCGCCGCCGCAGAAGCTGCGGCAGCGTGGTATCCTCAGAGAGCGAGTGTTTGGCTGTGACCTGGGTGAACATCTCCACAACTCTGGACATGAGGGTAAATTAGTGGCTTCTTCCCTGAATTTTCTTATGATTTTCCATTGTGTAGTTCTCACCTGCTGGCTGTTCACACTAACATATTTCACATTTTCAAAATTTAAATCTCCCAAGGAAGGAATACCCGGTGAATCTGCTGCTTGTAAAGTGGATTTATGGTACACTGCTGGGATGCTTGATGTGAAATGAGTCCGTGGTGTGAATAGCTGTTTTATGTTTGCCAGGAGGGTGTGATTCTGTATAGATCATTGTAGATTTGCCAAAAGCTGTTCCTTTAATTAAGTTTTCAAACATGCGTTAAAAGGGATGTAGCTGTATCATTCTATAAATGAGCAGTTTCTGTGGAGTATATATTCAAACATTTCAAATAATGTGTTTTATTGGGTGATCCCAATATTTCATTTTACTTGATATTGTATGTTTAAGTTGGACAACTTAAATCTAGCAATTGATAAAGATACTGTATCTAAATAAAAGAAGATTTCTATCCTCTAGTGTCCTGAGAGATACAGCTGAATGGAAATTACATTTTCTTTTTTTTTGGTTTTGTAGAAATAGAGCCTTTAGTTTTATGCTAGTAATGAGATTTACCTTACAATTTCTTTTGGGTGTCCTTGGTTAAACCGATATTTAGAGCATGTCTTAAATCTAATTTGTGTAGAATTAAAACAGTTGAGATTATCATATCATCATGGTCTAGAAGCATGATGAGGGTCTTCACTGGCTAGATCCTCCTAACTGTGACCACCCCTCATGACTGTGTTGTGTCCTGTAGTCCCACAGGTTGTTAAGAGCTGCGCTGAGTTCATAGAAAAGCATGGGGTGGTGGATGGAATCTACCGACTCTCTGGCATCTCCTCCAACATCCAGAAACTGAGGCTTGTAACCATTTTGTTCATTATGTTAATTAGAAATTTTACCAAAAAAGAAAGATAATTTATAGGAAGGTGTTTTAAAAGTGCCTACAGGTGTGTGTTTGCGTGGCACGGTACTTGGTTGATGACTCACTCTGGACAGATTGGGAACTTGTACTGTATTTGGCTCTAAAGACTTAACATTATACACTAGTGAGCACTTGGCATTAGGAAGCTATCAGAAACATATAGAAACTGACTGCACAGTCCACTCTCCACATGATGAATGTCATTCTCCAAGCGCAGTATTTAAACTGCCTTTTCTGGAATCCATCAAATAAAATGTATTTCAGGCTGTGTGCAGCTTTGAGTGGTTGTACTGATCCTTTCATCTGTTTTATGCTTGCCAAGAGGAATTCATGAAACAAACTCTCATCAGGAGATAAGGCACATAATCAGATATGTTGTTGACAGCCAATTAAAATGACTTTACTCACATGAAAAACTTGCCAACCATCATGACATTACCTCTTACTCATTTAGGAATATAAACATCTGGTTTTTACTGGTTTGGAGTGCCGAGTGGCCTTTTTTTTTTACCTGCTCCATATTATTAGATGGCAAAATATGGAAATCAAACTCAGTTTAGCTGTACATTAAGATATACAAATTTTGGAGGATTATCAAAATCAGACACATAATTTCAGAAGATATTGTAATTATAAAGTAAATCATCAATTCACCAGTTAAAAAGACAGTCAGCAGCTTCTAGTTTTCTAAGTCAGCTCTCCTTGTTTCGCTGCCTTCATACTGACAGATGGGCAGTAGGATGATTCCCACGCTGTTCTATATTTAATTCTCCTTCTTTCTCACTCTGTCTAGGCATGAGTTTGACTCAGAGCAGATCCCAGACCTGAGCAGAGACATCTTCAGACAGGACATCCACTCAGTGGGCTCCCTCTGTAAGCTGTACTTCAGAGAGCTGCCCAACCCTCTGCTCACTTATCAGCTCTACGACAGATTCTCAGTAAGGACCAGAGCAGTGGAACTAGGGCACAGATTATGGGGACTGGCATAGCATCGGGGTCAGGCATTGTGAGGAGAAAAAGCTGCAGGGCACATACAACAACAGAAGAAACAGTAAAAACAATGTTTTGCTCATTTTTAAATGCCACTCTAATTGGGGCACTGCATTATGCCGATCTTTCTAGGAATAGTGGGAGATGTGCACACTAGAACCAAATAGCAGAATAAGAGAGCCAACACCACAGGCTTCTCTGAATATAAAAGGGAAGAAGCCAGTGGAAATATTAAGGCCCCTCCCTCTGCTGTGATTATCAGCCCCGCAGTGATGTGCACCTTATCCTCTGTCTTCACAGGAGGCCGTGTCTGCAGCCACAGATGAGGAGAGGCTGGTCAAAATCCACAATGTCATCCAGCAGCTGCCTCCTCCACATTACAGGTCAGCTGTGGAGCTCATTGCTGCACCCTGGTGGCATGAAACATAAAAATACTAAATGTAACACCAGTTAGTACTCAGTCTGGGGCCAATAGGGAACATCACAAAAACACAGTGTATGACCCTCTCCCATGACCCAGGATTTTTTTATGGCCTAAAAAACAACAATTTTGGAATTAACAGGTAAAATTTATGGTTAATATTTGCATTTATAATTTATTTCTGCAGGACCCTGGAGTTCCTGATGAGACATCTCTCCCACCTGGCCACGTTCAGTTCCATCACTAGCATGCACACTAAAAACCTTGCTATTGTCTGGGCACCTAACCTCCTCAGGTGATTATCACTGTCTACACCAGTGTCTGGCTGTATGCATAGCTAAAGCTGTGTTGTTCTAGCCTTTCTCTGAACTGGGATGTGTCTCAGTGGTCCCGAGCTTGGAAATAGACTGTGATGTACTGTAACTGTCTTTCAGGTCCAGACAGATTGAGTCTGCCTGTTTTAGCGGCACAGCTGCGTTCATGGAGGTGCGCATCCAGTCAGTGGTGGTGGAGTTCATGCTCAATAACACAGAGGCGCTCTTCAGTCCAAAACTCAACGCCATCATAAGGGAATGCACTGGTAGGTCATCCTGTTTTAACTAAAAAAAACGAACAAACAGAAAATAGAAACAAAATGACAGAATATATGCACCTCTAACACACCTCCCTGAACACCTCAATGACAGGTAACAACACCTTATCCAGACCCAAGTCCCTGCTGGTCTGCTCCCCGTCCACAAAGCTACTGTCCCTGGAGGAGGCTCAGGCTCGCACTCAGGCACAAGTGAGCTCCCCGGCCACCACCCCATGCCTCACCCATAGTGACTACATCGAGGTCGGGGAGGGACCCGGAGCTCTGCTCGGCAAGTTCCACACAGTCATCGAGCTCCCGATGGAGAGGTAGATTTACGGACCACTAGTGAAGTCATCCATGTTTGTTCTATATGAAACCTTCTGCTCCTTGATCGTCACTCCACACTACATGCCATTGTTTGTCATTGGGGTTGTTCAGACATAATGCTTTGTGGTGTATGTGATTAAGTGATATTTTTCAATGATGACATAATAACTTGATTAAACAATTAGTAGATCAACTGTAAAGAAAGCAGATATGATAGTTTATTAATCATTTGCATCATTGTGAAGCAAACATACATGTATAATACCCAATACCATACTGCTGGTTACAGTACAGCTGTTTTGATGTGCCATATTTGAAGATTTGTTGCTTTTCTCTGTCTTATTTAATTAGCACTTGAGTAGCTTGGTGTTTTGGACTGTAGGCCAGACAAAATCAATATGTTACAATGGAATCTGATAAACTGAAATGAGAATTTCTTTAAACCTGACATTTTTTAGACTAAACAGTCAGATTAAAATATTAGGTGTCAGATTAAAATATAATGAAAAACATGTATTAGGTGCAGGCCTATTGTTTAGCTTTTTGTCATTTCTATGTATTTTTGCTTCTGTGTTATAGTATTAAGCGGCCTCCTGCCAAGGCTAAGAAGTCGCCTGTGGGGAACTGGCTGTCCTTTTTCCACATGGGCAAGTCCCACTCTGTGTCTAAACGTAAACTGAAGCGACACCCCAGTGAGCCTAACGAAATAAAGTGTATTGCACTGCCAGGTCAGATCACTGCTACTGGTACACAGCCAGAAGACACACAGCTCTTGCACTGTATCTGTACTTTTCAAAGCTTCATTTTCTGTAGCTTTTAATGAATTTGAATTTGACAGTTGCTGTTAATTATTCTTGACAGTTAGATGTGTTGAAATGTTTTTAGAGCATGATGATTCGTGTTACTGAGATAAATAATACTCAGATATTTGCAGGTGGAAGAGGAGACACCGGCACATTGCGCTCTACCAAAAGTGAAGAATCTCTCACATCTTTGCACAATGTCAAAGGTAGTTCTTCATTAAAACTGAACACCGTGATTGGCCCTCAGCAGTCTTTATTATCTACACTATATATTTGTGACTACTCAAGACCGAGTCTAAATATACCTGTGGTTTTTTTCCATCCCAGGAGAACCTCCAAGTTACCGTCCCCTCCGGCCTCATTCGATTAGTGAGGCCATTTCTGCCGTCAGTAGAGATGATCTACGCAACAGCAGAAGTAAAGGCGAACACAGAGCCCCTCCAATAGAAGAGAGTCATAATGGTGCTGACCGTGTTCATACCACAGCATGTGTTTCACCTCCAAACCAGGAGGATGACCTCAATCTTTGTCCACCGGCTGCAGGCATCTCTAGTCTGGACTTTGACCCCATGTCTTTTCAGTGCAGCCCACACTCAGCGACACCTGGACCGCAACACAACAGAGACGGAAATAAGTGGAGAAAGAGCGTAGGTTGTTCTAGTGAATCAGAGCCGATTTCCTCTCCCAACAACAATATTAGCTGCTCTCAGTCTCCAGATATTAGCCCAGTTCTTGATAATGGTGGGAAGCAGGTTACGTCCAAGCCACACACTCCTAAACTCAGGAAGAAATCATCAAAGATGCAAGCAGGTGTTCAGGTGGCATCTGCCTCTCTGCCACCTCTTCCATCCTCCTCTTCCCCACCGGGGAAGGGTGGAGTTCCAGTGGTAGATGGAAAAGGGCAAAGAGCATCCTTTCAACACTGCAGCCCACTGAGCACAGCGAACCAGGCGTCAGCTCTCACAGACTTCAGTCAATCTGCCCAGAACCTGTCGGATCCAGGTCAGTGCCACTCCTCTTTAACGTCACACACTCACTGTATATTTCAGTAGTTAGTATCTATTTAAATACTAATGCACTGTGTAGTTTCTTATGAAAGCTTTTGTGTCTTGTCCCATCATGTGTTACCATAGCTTTGTTTGTCCTGTCATACTGTAGCGTTGTTTGTCTTATCCCTCCCCAGGAACAGATAGACTTATGAGTTCAGTGTCTGTTCTCCCTCCTCACCCTCCCTCGATGAGTGCTGCACGCAAGTTGGCTTTGGCCCTGGCCGAATCTGCCCAGAGGGCCAGCAGCGGCTCCCAGAGAAGAAACAATGCCCTATCGTACCCTCTCCAGAGACTGAAAGCGCCTCACCACCAGGACAGACTGCCCCAGCCCTCTGTTTTTGATCTCAGAGTTTATCCCCAGGAGTACAGCGGCCCTCATGCCTCCTCTGTTTCCCAGTGGCAAACATCATTGCGCAGTCCTGTGGAGAGTCTCTGCCGCCCTCGCCCTGTTCATTTCCTAACCCCACATCCCTGCTCTGAGCTGTTGCAGGACACTGATGGACAGGAAAGCATATGCAATTTCACACCTAACGTCAGCCC
Organism: Monopterus albus; assembly: GCF_001952655.1. Taxonomy (NCBI): domain Eukaryota; kingdom Metazoa; phylum Chordata; class Actinopteri; order Synbranchiformes; family Synbranchidae; genus Monopterus; species Monopterus albus. Next base: position 1,123,589 of record NW_018128032.1, on the reverse strand, counting down.
GCTCGGGTCAGGGAGCTTGGATGAAGGCAGTGCAGAGAGGAGGGATTGCAGAGAGGAAAAAGAGCTTATGGATGTCACACAGGGCGAGCCCACCTATCAGAGCGTTGGTGTTTCGACACCCACTCAGCCTGTCTGCTCGGCTCAGAGTCCATCAACTTCTCCTGTATATGTGAACACTAACTCCGTCAATGTCTTTAATTTCCGTGCTGTTCTGGCTGAGACCTCCATGCCTGCCTCTATTGAAGAGGTCCTTCCACGTCCATTACAGCCCTCCTCAACTCATCAGTACATTGCAGATGAGAACAGACCTCTAGGCATGGTTGAGGATGTCTACAGTCATCATTGTCATCATCATCGTCAGCCGATTCAAACAGTACAAATGCCTGCACATCACTGCCCTCGGCCTGATGCTCTGCAGCATCACCTTTCCGGACCAAACAGCTTGTATAGGCAGTCCCCTGAGAGCCGCTACAGCACTTTAGGTTTAAGGCACCCTTTGTCACCTCAGTACAGACGTTACCATAGAGATGAGCAGCTTATGAGTGGTTGCCACAGACAACAAGGCCAGTGGCAGAGGCCAGAAGAGAGAATAATTGGGCAGCCGGCCATGCGGAGGGCTCGCTCCTTCCACACCCCTCAGATAAGTCACCACGACCTGTCAGAGACAGAAGTCCTACCCCCTGACACCATGTTTTACATCAGGCAGAAAGCGCCCTACCAGAGGATGATTCAGACCGGCATCCACCCTGTTCGGCCACAATTTGACAACACACATGCTGGCTACCGTCACCCCTTGTCAGATATGAACCCAGTAGATGGCTCCCACTATTATGTAGAGCCTTACCGACAAAGTGGCGTCCGACACAATCAGTGTTACACCGGGCGCTCCACGAGGGAAAGTGGGCAGTCAGATTACTACAACTTCTCCCCTCGTCATGTCCCCCCTGTGAACAGGGAGCTTTATATAGCAAGCAGGGGCACCGTGGTTTACGAAGCTAGAGACGCAGAAGTTTTTGAAAGAGTCATATATCAGCCAATCAAGCAGGAGAATAAGTACAGGTGTCCAGTTGTGTCTCCTTATGAGAGTCCTTTCTCTCCGACTGACACAAGAAGCAGAGACATAATGCACACAAGGAGCAAGTCAGACCCTGGAAACGCCTGCCTCCTCTCCAGTGACAGGGCAGAAAACCAAAATGTTGTTTTTGCTACATCCCTGACATCCCCGAGGTCTCAACAGCTAGACCCTGTGGGCACCAGGCAGCAGCGTGGTCGCCACTCTAGTGTGGAGCCAGGACCATCCAGGCGCATTCAGATCAAAGAGAGGTCACCCCAGCAGCCTCCGTTTCGCAAAGTCCCCTCACTCCCAGAAGGGGGCTGTCTTAATCTGAAAAACATCGAGCACAGAGACAGAAGCCATACACAAGGTCATGACCAGGATCAATTAATGGTGACCACTGCTGTCAACAGCTATTCTGGTATTGTGAAACCCAGCATCCTCAGGAGACCCAGGCGGTCACAGAGCACCAGAGAAAACCGTCACTACTATCATTACCATGCCAAATCCCCTCTGGATCCTGAACATCTGGGGTCCTTTTCCTCTCAGTTCAACAGAAGGACTCAGAGCACTAAAGTCAGGCCCACACAAAGTGACCACATGGAAGGGTATTACGCAGTGCCCAAACCTAAGCCCACAAGATCTAGTAAAGCCGTGACTGAATATTTGCCTGGCCAGGGCTGCATGTCTCCCCGCGGGCACAGACTGCTGTCCAAGGCTCTGGGTCATGAGGCGTTTTATCATGCTGCACTGAGATCACAGGCTGGGGTCTACGAGTGATTCTGACTACTGGTCTTTATCAGATTCCATATCTGGACAACTGCACTTTATCCTCTGTCAGACCAACAGACTGTTGCACTGAAAGCACGTGTTCAGTCTTCATGAGCTGCTAACAAAGTGTGAAGTGAGGCTGCCGCTGAGGACTCATCACCGTCGCTGGTAGTTTCATATTTAGCTGTTCTTTTTGAAGAAGCTCATAGGGAACAAATAAATTGTACATAGATATTGTATTGTAGAGAGTTGACAGGAACAGCAAGACAGGCATGTTTGAGAAAATGGTGGCTTGTATATATTAGGAGATGAGAAGCAAAAATAACTGGCTTTATTAATATAATTTTAAAGTACATATAGAAATATATATATAAAATAACATTCATTTTAAATGTATTATATTTGTATGACAAACAGCTAACATGTGGCCAATGTACTGTACATTTTGTTTTCTATTCTCAGACTTCAGCAAGCACTTTGGAGGATACCTGTTTATGAAACACATTGTCTTAACGTGGTCTACATGAAGCCTCTTGATATACAGTTTATATTTTTTCTGTAAGAAATGGCTTGCTCTGAATCAGCATTAAATACTGGATTAGCACTTTGGCACATTGTTTCATCGCACATCGTATAATGCCATCTTAAAATAACAATGCATGCTATGATTTCTAATGAGTTCAAAGCTACCATGGCAAAATATGCTAGTCAAATCAGCTGCAAGTGTATTTTGTATGGTGGTGTGGTTTTGTCACAAAATGAATATTTCTTTCCTCTTTTAGGGAGCTTTTAACAATGTGGTGTTTTACATGAATTTTGATGTTTTATTTCAAACCCAAACATGTAGATGAGGATATTCTGTTAAGATGTTAAATGCATTATTTTAGCGAGAGTCTTAAAAGTAATAAAGATATCATGAACGATGATATTTTGTTGAGCTCTGGTGTCATGGGTATTTTAGAGGAGATGATTTGAGCTATACAGGACTGTGGAAATGTTTTAGGCATTGTTGATGTTTAGAGCATTCTCCATCAGGGAGGTGTCTTAGCGGTGCCAGGTTCATTAGGCATCATGACAACATTCCCAAGCATGGTAGCCTGGGCCCCTGAGAGCGCTCATCTCAACATTATGGAGTCCATCAGAGATTTCAAGAGACAGGATCAGTTGAGACAGCTCAAATCCACACAAGAGTTCTGGCAATTTCTCCAAGACACGTGGAACAACCTACCTGCCAAATGCTGTGAAAAACTGTGCAAAAATGTAACCAGGAGAATCGGTGCTGTTTTAAAGTCAAAGGGCGGTCACAGCAAGTATTGTTTTTGATTTTGTTTTTTCTGTTTACGGCAATTGTTTATCAGTCGATAAATAAAAAGTACCTACATAATTCTTTTTTGAAAGGATCCTCACTTTTAGTGCCTCAAAGATTTGCAGTCGTAATCATTTTTAGCCTTATCATCCCTTTAAAAAAATCTGCCTTTAATGTCCATGATGGTCCTTTCAAATCATAGAGGACCTTATGATGAACAGTATGGGCTCAAAAAATGTAGTATATTACTTATTACTTACTCTTTTCAAAAAACTAGATTAATACTTTACTTACTACTTCCTGTCAAAAGTAACTTGATACACTACTCGTCATATTAGTTACACCCTACAGATTGGTAATATCTTGCAGATGATTTTTTTTTTACCTGGGGTCTAAATGGACAACATTACAACAACTGTCGTTAGTTCTTTGTTGCTTGTTGTAGCCTGTTGTCAACGATTGTTTTTTAGTCATTGAAAGACTACAGTTATCCCCCGTGGCCGCAGAGGGCTCATCTTTGTTGGGGTGTATCTCCACGAGCTTCACGTTGCTGTGCTGTCTTAATAAGTGTTTCAGGAGGTTTGAGGCTGTGTTACCTGCACAATATTAACATTTTACAACAGTGTTCATATCACCTTTCATCCCTATAAAATCAGAGTATTTCCTAGCCACTGAACGTAGGCACTTCCACCTTCCAAGCTAGCTTAAGTGTTTATGGCGCTGCTAAATGACGTGTAGTGACGTGTGCATGTGCGAAAACTATGAATATTAAATGTCTGACCTTTAAGAGAAAAGGTCAGTCACTCCATAACATAAATTTCCTGAATTATTTCTATCCATGCAGGGATTGTAGTTCAGCCATTTCCTGGTCTTTTGCCTTTATTTGCTGCTGGTAGTTTTTGAAAAATGTGCATTTTCAGCCCAGTTACCATATGCCCCAAATAAATAGCACTAAAATCATCTGGGCTGATTATATGCTTTATCTTTGTTGCCACATCTAACCAGTAATGAGAAATTTTCTATCTCTCACCTTGATTTAACATACATTGCAGAAAGTCCCCTATTTGATATAAAGCTGAGCAGACCTCACATGATGTATCAGTGTTCTGTTAATATTACCATTATACATGTCAGTGAATACATTCATCAGAGAGGTTTGGTAGTTTGGCCTAATGATTCAGCATTGAATTATTTTATAGGAGAAGCGTTCATCTCCGTTATAGATTGGAGAAGAATGACTAACAGAAAGCATTAGAGAGAGCACGGCTGTACCTATCTACTGTATAGTAGGCTTCCATGTAGAGCGAAGCCACTCCATATTTGTCCTTAGGCAGTTGTGTGAAATCTAATCTTTGGTTTTTGCTTACCTCATATAAATGTTGAAACCATTATTTTGTATTTATTAAATTGCTCATGTGATATTTTAACAGGCTATAATTGAAAAAGAAAAACAATCGAGGGAATATGTTTGTGTCTATGGCACAGTATATTTGATCATACACATATATTCACTGGCATCAACAACCACCTATTTAAGTCTGATTAATATCAGCTGGGAATTTATGGGGATATAAGTGTACTCATCCTACAGGTAACAGACAAATCTTTAGGTATTTGCACTTCCAAGTTTTTAATAATGTTGCCTTTCCATTTAAAATGGCCCATTTGTTAAACATTTTGTAGCTCTTAGTCAGTTTGTTTTGTCAGTTTAGTTTGTAGGAACAGTTGAAAACACATTGTTTGAGAAAGCATGACAATTTAGGTATGATCAAAAATTAATTTTTAAATTCATCTCAGATCAGAAGCCATCTCTAACTGCCTGTGGCAGTAGTTCAACAAAAAGACTAAAATGGCACAATAAATGAAAAATGCAAAAATGTAAATGTTACTCACGGTTTACGTCAACCACTACAACTGGTCAGAGATTTATGTGTGTTTATTTGTGTCTGGCGGCAATAGTCTCAAGGACACTTTTGGAGCCCCAAATAACATTGACTCAAGTTTAATTATTTGAAGCAATTTGTCAGATCTTGTACAGCTCCCCCTGGAGCCACAACTTTTTTCACATATGCTTTCTCCATAACCTTTAAACAGACATTGCTGTGCTATTTGCCATTAATTTTAAGCTGCTGCTATCTGTGTTGTTAACATCAATGCCTTTTGCATATTTTCATACATGCAGGCCCTAGAGATAACACTACTGGTTTCTCTAAAATGACAATTAACCAATATTTGAAAAACACAAGTAAGGTAATATAAAAACAGTCACCACTGCCCTGACAGGATTACCAGACTCTTCTCTAACCTTCTGGATGAATAACTGAAACTAGATGATAAAAATAGGGAACATAAAAAAAAACTATTCAAATAATGTTACCTTTGTTACCAGTTTAGATCTCCAAAACACTTCCACAGTTCCACAGTGGTGCTTGCTCACCACCAGGTGGCACTGTAGCATTGCACAAACGACCAGGCTCCCATTGCATTCTGGAGAAATAACAGATTAGTTTCTCAGATGGCTCATATCTGTTCAGACACACAGCAGAGGAGCCTGGCTAGTTTTGTTTGTTTGCATAGGTTTTGAATTATAAGTACCAGGATTTGGTGTAGAACATATTTATTCGGTATGATAGAGTCCACCGGGTGTTGACTGCATAGTGACCTCCGCTGCAGATGACATGCTCTGAGAGTATGAGGCCGCTCCTCATATACCATAAGCTTGTGGCCATAGAAAGCCCATTCAATCATGGTTTAAAGTGACTTCGGTGGCCGGAGGATAACCAGAAGGAATCAGCCGAGGTTGTCCGAAGTGCCTTGGGAATTGCTGCTTTGTTAGAAATTATTAAAGTGTTCCCCCAGATCAAAACAGCTTCCTATTCACAGCTGACTGAAAGACTTGGTCTGTGGCACAAACCATTAAGAGAGACTGTGGTCTCACAGCAATGTCTTCTGGCAGCTCTGCATTGCTCCTGGAGCAGCGAGCCATTGTTTATTCATCGTCGCATTGGCATTCAAAGTGCATCCTCACTGTTCTCTCTCATAACCAACAAGTTGCAATTTTTATGCATGTGAAGGTTGAAGGCAAATTATTTATGGGAGAGTGGACCTGAGGAAAGAGAGCGGCCTCTAGCAAAATGGTTTACGTTGAGAGCAATCCCTTTCTATAGGCTATTGAATTTGCTGGATCACAGCAAGATATGCAGGTATTATTCAGCGTTTCAGAGAAAGAATTGTTGCCCTACTAGACAGCCACCTGCTTTTTGGACATTGTGATGCATTTGAGACATGCTACCTTTCAGAATCAAGTTAAAGTCTTATTTTTCAGTGGGGGGCAAATGAAATGAGTGAAAAAAAAGGCTCCCCAGTGTCTTTCCCTTTAGGTTTTCACTGCTGCTCACTGCAGTGAAGGTTTTAGAGGAAGAAATATCTGAGCAGAAATTGCATGCACTTGTCTAGATTGAGTCTAGATTGGACAGAATTTAGAGCAAGTCGAGGTTCAGCTGCAAAGGGAAGGAACTTTCACCAGTATGAGAAATTATTCAAGAACATCTGCTGTTGTCCAGATGCAGAGATGGGATGTGTGAGGTGTGAGGCGCCAAACAGCAGCAGGTGCAAGGTGAAAGGACTGTCACCTCTCCAGGGGCAGGTGATCTGTGGGATAATAGTCGCCCTACACACTTGAGGAGATGACTCTTCAGAGTTGAACAAAATTGCGCATTACAGACTCTTTACATTCTGGAAGAACAATTTAAAATCCTTAATGGTTGTGACAGTGACTGCAGTCTGCAGGTCTATTAGTAATATAGCACACGGCAGTGGCTGTGTTTCTATGGTTCACAGCCCTTTAGTGGCTCCATAAAGAACCATTTTTGGTCGTTCATTATAGTGTAATGTTCCATTACAAAACATTATTGGGGCTTTATGAATGTACACTTCCTCTTTTTTTTTTTTGGGGATGGATCTTGACTGTGAAATGCAGAGTATATTTAAATAGTAGAAACCTCTACTTTTAAAACGGATCCTTTATAAAGATATAAATCCAGCTGCAGCTTATTTTGGAATTCACATTAGTTTAACTATGGGCAGACCTTTTCCTGTTCTCCTGAATATGTGCAATGAAATGTTGTCTTTTAAAACGCTGCCACTGTGTATAGATAGCACCATGTGATGGTTTGAAACTGTGCCTGAAATGAGATGTTTTAGTGAACACACAGGGCAGCTCCTCAGCTTATTAGGAGCTAAAGCATCTGTTTTTGGCGCTATTCCTTGTTTGTGTGGCAGAGGCTCTGCTGGTCCGTCTCACCATCATCAGAGATGACTTTAAAACAAAAGCTAAACAAGGAGATTGCAGTGCAGGTTATGATTTCAACTTCTCATCGATTTCATAACTAAGTGAAGCTGCAGTCGTTTGTGCTGAAATATATCTCTGATTTTGTATCCTTCCGGTCCTTGTTTGTTAGATGTAGTGTGGCTGCTGATAAGAGAAAGAAAGTTCGTAGGGATCATCAATCACTCATTAATTACCTAGTTAACATGACAATGGATTCTAATTTAATTACAACAACAAAGAGAACCTTGTTAGTATTTCAAATAACCAATTAGACCCTGGCTATGGGCGGAAATATATATTTTATTCAAGTGTATCCATGGCTTTTGAAAGAGAAAATCAGCTGCTTTTTACAGGGAGCAGTGATGGCTGGGTAGTGGAGAGCAGGGACACAATGCTTATTGATTGAATAAGTGATGAGACCCCAGGTTTACACAAAGGCTCCTCACTTGCAGTAATGGCTGCCTATTAGGGCTCGGTTTTCTAATTTGACATTCACATGCATATCAGAGTGGCTAGGCAACTAGAAGACTGTGTGTCGGCCAATACAACGCAAAGCTCAGTTTGTGTTGCAAATAATGCCCTTGACCTTTAACTGATGAATAATAACCTGAGAAACAGAATGTAATTATCAAAGGCATTGCAGTTGGTTCAAAAGGAAACCACCAGTTGAATAAGTTGTAGCCATGTGAATCCATCTGGGACATTTACTTGTAAATAATACATCTGTTATTTGGAGCGTGGCTCTGTGGTGCTGAATACAGTTCAACAGTTCTGAATTTTGCAGAATGTAAAATCATCAGGCATTACTAATGAGGAAACAGGGACAAAAGCCAAACAATTCAACAGATTCCAGGGTATGGGGAGTGGGTTTACCCATCAGGAAAAAAAATTGTTTGCTTAAAGCCCTTATCTGGATCACTGGGCATTTAGTTTAACCGTCACATGAAAGGCCAGAGTAAACAAGCTTACACTCAGCTAATGGCATGCACAGTTGCCATTACTGTGCTACTGCTGCAGGTGGACATAATGTACTAATTTGTGGTTGGTCGGTCACCCTAAAGTCAGACATGACTTTATAGATATGGTCAAAATAAAAACCTATAAAGGAACAGAAAAGTAATTATGTCCATCCAGTCACTTCACCAACCAAAACAGGGAGCTCACTCGCTTCAGGATCCACCTTCTGCAATTTCACAAGCATTTAATTTATGCAATTACTGTAAGACTTCAATTTAATTCCTATGTTAAGGAACAAGGCATGCTTGGATATAATCTATCTTTTTGACATTCCTTTTTTAAATTGGACTAAATCAAATATGGCTTAGGGTGGAGGCAGAATATTGTTCTAAAACATGTTTTTAAGGTCTCATATGGGTAAAAATAAACTAATGACTGAACATTATCTCCCCTTTCTATTGTTTGTGTTTCATGTTTTCGGATCTTTCACGCTATAAATTAAATTAAAACCTATTAATCAATGATCTATGAACCAAAGTCGGTATAGACAGATAGATAGATAGATAGATAGACAGATAGATAGATAGATAGATAGATAGATAAAGATCAGAAGAAGCAAATGATGTATTTAAAGGTAATTATCGACATAACTGGAGAATTTTGTTCCCCTAACATTTAATATAATTACTCAAGGATGAAAGTAAAATTTTTAAGATAATATATTATTCTTGGTGCTCAAAATCCTAACTAACCTTTGTAGAAGTGCGCTCCATCTCGTTTCCAGTAACTCCACTCTTTTGTTCTTTTCTGTTCACATTCTTCAGAAGCTTGGTTTTCTTTTGTTCACAGTGACTTGGTGAGAGTACACTAACATTGGGTACTACATCTCAGGCTCAGACGTTCATGTCTTAAAGTCAATACCCAGTGATGGCACAAGAATTATACTTTAGATTAGGCTTTCTTCGTCTAGTCATGATTTCTGCACACGTGTGCAGTCTGTGAACATAAACTCGGTGTAGATGTGTAGAGCTGACCACGCAGGCAAAGTGGGTAAACAGCTCAGTGTTTTAACAAGCAAAAGCGGAATCCTTTCCACAGCTAAACAAAGAAAATGAAAACCAAACATTTTTCTGTATTGGTCTGTAAACCACAGCTTTCAGACTTTGTAGTCCAGTCAGCACTGGGTTAGCCAGTTGCTACACCTTCAGTGATTTAATACAGAAAACAAAAAAAACCCCATCATAAATAATTAGTTAACAGCCATCACTTAGTAGAGCAGCCTGTGGCTCTAGTGAAACGTACTGTACGTGGTTTCATGTTATTAAGATGTACATATTTTGATGTGTCTGTGTTAATTCCATAGTGAAATCACATTTTCTTTGCACTAGACACTGTTTTCCTTTAACCTTTTACATTGTCTTAGAGTGTTTTTTCAGCTTGCATGTGATAGTTGTTGGCAAAAACCATACAAACAAACAAAAACAACAACAAAAACACCAACAACAACAAGAATTAAGGTGTGTTCCTCCAGATCCCCACTGCTTGCATCTTATAGCCCCTTTGTCCACAGCCAAATCTTTTTTGAGTTTTTATACTATCTTACTTTTAAAAGATAAATCTTCATATCATTTGTTCTTATGCTTATTATTGCTTCCATGGAGTGAGTGTTATTATCTGGCTCTAATTAAGATAAACAATGTTAAACTGACTAGTTTGCTTCTATAGTTTGCCTTTTGCATTTCTGATATTTTATTATTTAATGCTACTGTACCTTTAAGATGTCTCACATTTTATATTACACAGTACATGCCTTCTATAGTTTTTTCTTTACATTTATTTGAAGATACATTTGCTTTACATCATTACCTTCATAACTGTTTGCCTGTTAGGATCTGATCACTGTTGTTTGTATTGTTTGATGTCTTGCATTTCAGATAATCAGTGATCGTTTAGACCAGAATATATTCCATTGTTCTCATTTTATTTGCTTTTTGCATGTTGTTATTTACTCCTTAGTGCTTGGCATCACACTGTTGTTCATTTATCTGCCTTTGTTGCATCTTTGCTTCCACTTTGGGCAACTAGGTCTTGATGTGTAAGACACAAGGTGGTTATATGTCTCTGAGTCACGCTTCACTAGGCTTTCACAGTTTATTAACTAATTGTTTCACATTTCTACTACAATTGATTTCCTTTCTCAGCTTTAAATGATCGGTTTCTTTACTGCATTAAGCATTAGTTCAGCCCTGTTGTGAGTGTTCTAGTGACACTGTTTGCTTATTTTGTGCTTGTTTTGTGGTTTTGATGTGCTGTGACTTCTACTCCACCTGGATAGTGTAATGGGAAATTTATATCAGCGCCCTGTTTAGTGTATTGGCTGTTGCTATGTAGTTATTCTATGGAGTTATTTGTGTGCTTGTGGCACTAGACAGTTTACTGTGTCAGCATGTGTCAGCATGTTGTAGAGATAAACATGCCTTTGTGTGAATGCTGAACCAGATAACTTGTATCCTGTTTTGTATCTACTGGAGCATCTGTTTCCCGCATTTGTATGTGTGTGTGTGTGTGTGTGTGTGTATAAGAAGAGATGGAGCCCTCCATACTAGGATCCTCTCTCTTCAGACTGTTACTGTTAGCACTCTGTACGGAGACTGCCCCTTCCCTGCACGGAATATATGCGCAACAACTTTCAGAGTTGGTATCAAGACTTTATTCTACACTCACCAAGCTTTAATAAGAGCATTTTTGCCAAAGCAATAGCAACATCCTGGTAACAGCGACAAATGCCACCGTTCATGAATAGGTCCTTTCATCTGTTGAAATGCAATATAACATGCACTGATTGATTAAATCAGTTACTAAAATGAGCTAAACAAAAAGCGTCTTAGAGCTAGGATCTAAATTTAGGATCTCTTCATATCCATGCTTTGCGTTACTTTCAGGACTTTATGATTAATCAGTAGTATGACTAGACCAGGTGGGGTTGTGTTTGACTGCACATTTAGTGCTTAGTGCATTAACGTTACAGGGTTTGGTTGTTTCTTTCTTGAGCTTTGATTTAAACATCTTTGAAGAGCACAGTGTTGCAGAATGGACACTGTTTGCCCGTTCGTCTTTAGGTTGTCATAAAGGGCGGGATCTGTTTTTAGCTTTTATAATGTTTGCAATTAGCAAAAAAAAAAAAAAAAAGTATGTGAAGTAAGGTTTTACTAAAGGTTTTACTACTTCCACAGAGTGTACTGGTCATCCAGAGGTAGTGTTTTCACCTTATGGGGTTTGATTCCTGGCCAGTGCACCACACCCAGTCACTGGGGCGAGGGTTGCACAGGCCAGTGCGCTCCCAGTGCAGGTCCCAAGCCCAGATAAATTGTCAGGGTTATGTCGGGAAGCGTTTCCAATGTAATAATCTGTAGCATTAACATACAGTATGTTGATCTAAATATCCATATGTAGATGAATGATTCCACTGTGGTGACTCCTGACAAGAGCGGCCGTCAAAACAAGCAGGCTACCAAAGTCCCTCGAACTTCAAACTCTATTTCTCAACTTCACTGTTTTGCTCTCTGGCCTTGTAAGGCGGCAGTGTGTTACTATCGGCAACTCTTATTTCAAAAGACAGCGATTGCAGTGGTTACAGAGCATGAAACATAATTCTAACTTATCCACATCTTCCCAAATAGAATTGAATTTAAGTTCAAGCTCATTCAAGTTGATGAACTTCATCCCACGATGCCTTTCTTTCCTATTGGAGGCTCTGTGTTTGAATTCAATGCCAATTTAATTAAAACATGTAACTTTTAATTACCTAATCAGTTTAATAAGTGAAAAGAGACTCAGAGTGATAAATTACTGAGGTGACAATGTTCCTGCAGCAACTCACCAGCTCACTCAGGCTCCTTGCGACTGACTTCAAGGCTGTGTACCGACATTTTTTTAGACTGTAGCAAGCTGTCCACGAAAATAGAACACTTTCATATGCTGACAACAGAAACACAGACACACAACATAAGTGAAAAAACAGCCACAGAGGTGTTGCATTGTATCAGAGAGAAGCTGGATGACTAAATAAAATTGTAGTGCAACAATGGCATTTTTGCAGCTATCTCAAGGAGATAATCAAGAACAGCTATCGAAGTGTGTCAAATTAAAAATCTGCTTTAAATGAAAATTAATTATGCATCAACAATACTAAATATGATAGAAAGATTACATGCCGACGTAGCAGAATAAAAGATAAGAGGAGAAGATTGTGAAATGTTTGCCCTGCTTATTGTATCTGGGTGGTGACTATGAAGTGGAACATCAATGTAAATTTGGCAAAAGAAAACTTCTCCTTGCTTGTGCAGAGCAGGTCACCTTGAGATTTGGTTGAGGGAACTTCAGAGGATGGTGCTTGGAGCTTAGATAATTACAGATTTCCTTTCTGAAACACTTAACCTTTGTGGGGGAGGGGAGAGAAGGGTAAGAAGAGCTTATTTTTTCTTAGCTTTTTTTTCTAATTAATCACACCTAAAACTTCCACATCAACGTGTAGCACATTTTCTACCTCTGGTAAACATCAATCTCTGATTAACTATCAAAGTATTAAACATTAAACAAGCTTATAGGGCTGTTCATAGCATCTTTCAGGTTTGTAGTTAATCACCTCACAAACACAAGTATCTTCTCTCTGACACTTTCATACAGGATTAACGGGCCGGTTGTGTGCTTTAATTAATGCAGATTTCTCTGGGTCATACTGTAGCAGTTGGACATAATTGTGTTGTGGTTATCACAGACTTCAGGTGTTGGTCCTTCATTATTGTTTGAGACAACTACTTCATCTGCTCCATAGAAAATCACTTGGCACATTTCCCCCAAACACTGATAGTTGTACTGTACTGTATTTAAAGAAGTTTTACACAATCCTCTTCAACTTGGAACAACTTCACCTGGATGGACTGTGTTTTGTTGCAATGCATTTTGCTTCTGCGTGTTATTTTTCCTTTCAGTTTCCTTTTCCCCTTTCAAATTTCTCTTTCCATATTGGGGATCTTCTAAGTAGGCCTATAGGTTTAGTGTTTGTTCTTTTATTTTCTGTATTGTTTTGTTATATTATTCTGTCCCAGTGTACTTTGGTCAGCTGTTGTTTTTAAATGTGTTATATAAATAAACTGACTGTGACACATTGCCATTCAGTATTTTATAATTGGTCAGTTTCACTTTGCAAAGCTCTAAATATAAAGAGCCAGAGTGTAAATACTGTTAAATACTTGTCTTAATGTTGTTCTTCTGTACAGTGTAAAAACACTAAATCATGCACTCAGTCACCTGGTGTTTGTCCAGGTTTCAGTGTGGATCACTGATCACAGTGTGTGTTGGCAAGCAGTTTTCCACATTCTAACAATATTTTCCACATGAGGAGTCACCACTGTGGCCAGAACTTTCAAAAAGGACAATGTCGCTTGTGGTTAACTGTAGTTTTACATTCCAACATTACAGTATGTCTGTAGCTTACTGTATTTTAGATGATTACTATGAGCTTACTACTTATTAATATACAGCACATAAGGTTTGATGTCTTAAATAAAAAATGCTCTGTGTTTGTTACATAACAACAAAATTAACCTGATGACTTAGTGTAATGATCACTTTTGCCTTGTAAATAAAGGTAAACTAAAGTAAATAAAGTTTTCAGAAGTCATTCTGAGTCTATCAGGTGTCTACTTGCACCCCAGGAAATTTCAGTAGCTGTTAGGCGGTATGAGGTATCTCAACAAATTTGGTACAACAAGATGCAATTCAAAAGAATTTGCACAGACAATTTTAAAAAAGTCAGATGCAACACCTGAAAATTACGTGACTGTGTGAAAACAGGTGAGCGGTGAAGTCTACCAGTTCACTAAAGGTAATGAATAAATAACAAAATATTTAAATAAAAGCTAAAACACCTAAATGAAATAAACAGTACAAATAGTCAGCTGAAGTGCAATTGTTGAAATCATTGGCTAAAAGTCTGGATAGACAGGGAGCAGCTGGCTTCTACCACTTCGCATGGGGCAAGTTTGAACAAAAACGTCACCAAAGTAAAGTAAGGCTTGTCAGTTCTTTATAAAATAACTGGTATATTGTGTAATAAGTTGAACATCCATTCAAGTGAATGCATATCGAACATGATGGGCGATGCTGATGTGCACAGGTACAAAACAAAGATGAGCCTCTAAATAATTTCACATACTGACCTCTGCATAAATCACACATTGCACCTTTTCTTTTATTGATGACTTTATAATTTACCACTGCAAACTCCTTTCCCCCCCCACAATTATATACGCAGTATTGCTTGATATGTGACAAAGTGTAATTGATGTTTTTCTGCTGTGTGACATTTCAAGGCCAAACAACAACAATTTTGAATAAAGAGCCATCATGGGCACTTTATTTTCAGATAGAGGCTTTTTATCCTATATATAAAACTGGTTTCGATCCTCTGAAGAAAACCCCAGTTACACAAACAGCCCTTGAGCAGTTCTCTGTAAGGAATAAAAATGTAGTTTGAACAGAACATACTTGTCGTCTTGTTAACAATTGAATCAGTCAATAAATCAATAAGAAAATAAGCATTTGTGCTAAACAGGAATGGCATAGAGAGAGGTAAGTGTGCAGACAGAGCCTGTTGCGTTTGCCTTTGTTCACCCACTATTTATTCCCACATCATTTAATTATACCTCAGCCAAGCCAAGTGCTACATGCCATCAATCTCAATCAATCAATTAGCCAACTAAACAAGCCGTGCTCAGACATTCGTTCACTCTCGATTTCCCCATTGTGCTAATTACACTTAAACATGTCATTCCAAATTAAAATTGAACATTTAAATGGGATTAGTAGCATCTAAATGAAACATCACCCCGCTACATTCGTGCGTTCACGGGGCTCTGACAGCTGGCGCAGCAGAATAGCAAATCCTTGTACCTGCCTTTAATTCAGATGATTTAATTTTAAGAGTGTAACCTAGGGGGAAAATAATAAAATAAATAAATACAGTGAAAATCCCGTAATTTGTCATGTTTCAAAAATCAATAGGCAGGTATTTAATGTTCCTTGAGGGAAGCGTTATATTTCAATGATTACATGAAAAGTGGCTGGTTTCTAAGGTTAAACTATTCCCATTAAAGTTTGAATAATGTTATTGACCCTTACCTGGGATGGATCACTTAAAGTAATGGGAAATGGTGGCACTGACAGAAATATGATGACAGAATAGCTTATGGTTATGAATTAGGTCTTGTTCCCCAAAATGCCTATCAATTTGTCAAATCACGAACATCCAGGTGTTCAGCCAGGAACCCTAACAGGGGCCCCCGAGCTTGTCGGTGTCAGTCATCGTCTCATTTAAAAGGTTTCTCGGCTCTATCTGTACCACAGTGCATGTGTCAATCACTGATGGGAGCGCAGATTGCTGTCTGTCATCCATATAGCATCTACACTGGAACAGTATTTTTAGCGTCAACTCAAGATCCTTCTTCTTTGGGAGTATCAGCAGCTCAGGATGAAGCGAGCAGGTAATGCATTCAGTCATCATCGAGTGAATTTGGCAACAAATAGAAGTTAATGAATTCTGCCGTCTGCTAGCAGGACAGGACAACAAAGTGAAACCACGTTTTTGATCAAGTCACAACAGCACACCGCTTTAAACATTGATATCTTTTTTTATTAAGACAAGTACTCCTCAGATTTTTTTTCTTTTGTAAAAATGTTGGTGTGAACCAATACAAAATATGTATGGTCATATGAGCAAAATCCTCTTCACTACACAAAAGAAAAATATTGCCTGGGTACATAGAGAAATGTAAGATTTAATAACAAAAACAACCATCTGGGGTTAATAAAATGACCAAACCCCCTCTACCTCCCTGCCAAGGCTTTTAACATGGGTTTTACCCAAATATCCAAGACATGTTACAGGTCATTCATAAAACTTCATGTCACAGTAAATACACCAGCTTTTCATCTATGAAACTTTATGCATGAATCGACTGAATGCAAACAGATACTCGGTCCACTGTCCGTAGTCACATCCTATAAATACTAAATAACCAATACTGTATGAGCAAAGTGTTACAGTGGAAGAAGAGGTTTAATGAACATCATCAGGATTTTGTTGACACTGACTGTACATAATTTTTGTCTGCTTAACAAATCTAATTTTTATTTCTTTGTGAACTAGGTCTATGCAAAATAATATTTAACGTTTACTGTAACAGTGCACCATAGTAAGAACACATAAACATGTACAACTGAGAAAAACATGTACATCTTGTGATTTCTTCACTTTCTCAATAGCTGTGGTACTACAATATATACTTGGGGCCTTAAATTTGCAATCTACCTGAGATGCAAAAAAACAACTATTAACACTCATGAACCTGAGAGAGTGAAAAAAATACACACACTAAATATCAAGTATTTAAAACAAATCAAAAAATTGGATTAGCATGACGCTTCTGACCATTTTTAATATTCTTTGATTAAAAGCAGCAGTCACTTTTATAACCATTTAAGATAAATATCAAACCTCAAAGTAAAATCTGTCATGCGAATGTTTCCACGACACTGGAAACAATAAAATGTACTTTTATTGTAGCTTATTATAGCTTTTAGTACTGTATTCCTCTCTGACAATACTAGTGAGCCTTGTCATTAGCAAAATCTAAATCATACATAAAAAAAAAAATAATAAAGTGAAGCAGAAAAAACATTTTGACCAAATTGAAATTAATTTGTGAATACTAATTAGGACAATAAATAGTACTGTACTTCCTGTCATATGACACTCGACTCAGTGGAAGCTGCCACAGACCCTGTTAAAACAAGGAAAACTTTTCTTTTTTAACGTCAAACTCATTCCAGCGTTTTTCTTTTAGGCTCCAGATTGCGATGTCCATACTGCATGAATACAGACAACAGACGTAGATGAGTACTGGCCCTGTGACTTAGAGAGGACAGAACTATACAAGATATAGTAAGAGTGTACATGAGGATACTGTATGATACTAACAATATGCCTCAAAATCAAAGAAGGCACTAAATAAAGTCCTTCAGTCTTTTCCTATATAATGACAAGTATCAAGAGGTGTGTTTAAGGCAGTGGTCATCCTTTTTCATTACACATTTTCATAATTCAGGCAATACAGTGAAATTGCTCCCTAATTACTGTACCGACCAGTTTCCCTCTTCTAGCTGTGGCAGAGTCAGATGCACATGAAGCATGTACAGTGTGCGCACTGCATCTCTGTCTGCGAGCGCAGTATCTTCTGATTTGTGTTGGTGAAAAAAAGGAGAAATGTGTAACTGTAGACGGCTCCTCTGTGAAGGTCTGAGGCTGCAGGATGACAGTAAAAGAATGATCTCTCCCAAACCAAGTCTAAAGCTCTATGCAAATCTTTGATAGTTTGTAAAGCTGAGATCCCCTACAAGTTATCAAAGACAGCCCAAAGGTAAAATGTCTTTATAGACAGAAAGGAAATATAACTGATTCATGTTTGCCGTGATTTAATGTTTTTTTTTACTCGTGTATGGGTGAGGGCAAAGGATTTCTAAGCCAGGAAAATAGCTGGGATTTTTTTCACTTGCAGTGAGTATTCAGACGGACGTAACTTGACATTTTATACATCACTGGAAAGAAACATTGCCATTGAAAGTGTAACATTCTTTCTCCCATCTAACACAGTACAATCCAATAAAAAGATAAAACCTTGGAAAATAAAATAAACCAAGGCCCTTGTAACATTCCCAGTTAAATGGTCAATACAATGTATTATCAAATAAAAAAAAAATCAATGTTTTAAATAGGAACTCTCTGCAAAATTGACTTTCAGCTTTTTCTGAATACAAGTAATATTCACTCTATGTATACACTCATATAACTGTTTGATTTGGTTCAGGGCTGACCATGTGGGTGGTATGGAAACGTGAAAACTTTAGTGTTTGAAACAAAAGTACACATAGCAGGCTGCGCCAATATCTAACAAATAATACATTTAAATAAGACTTTATGGTTTTATGCAGCAGGACCATTCACTCTTTTAGGTACTACAGGGTACATGCAAAACCAACATAATGCCTGACAACAGTCATCCTAGAGGTTTTAAAACCTCAGGTGACATTTTTAAAGAAAAGACATTTTGGGAGATGTACTTATTTACTTTCATGGTGAGAGCTGGATGAGAAGGTTAATAGTTCTCTTATTTCAATGCAGTAGACAAATATGAAGCCAACAGCCAATTAACTTAGATTAGTACACAGACTGTACACAGGAGGAAACAGCTAGCCTGGTTATGTCCAAAAGTAATCTAATTCATCTACATCTCTAAAGCTCTAAAGTGTTTTTATCTTGTTTTTCTTAATCTGTACAAAAACAAAAAAGAAAATAAATCACATGTTGTGGTTTTATGGCAGGTACGCAGTTTTTGCCAAGAAACTGTCTGGCAAAACCCTTACGTGTTACTTCATATAACACTGTTTGGACGTTACCTGCATCTACCTGCATACCAGGTTCAGAGGTGTTGGTAAGCTGATAGTTTTTGATCTTTAAACAGAGCCATGCCAGCTTATGCTAAGCTAAGCTTCATATTTACTGTAAAGACACAAGAATGATTACAGTCTTCTCATTTAACTCCGGCAAAGAAAATAAATAAGCGTATTTCCTAAAATGTCAACTCGTATGAGATTTTTTTTTTCAGAACCATATGTTCAGCTGACAACAAAAAAGAAAGAAAGCAGATCACAATACAATGTTCACAATGTGTTCTGCTGTTAATTTACTGTTGTCCTCTCAATCATCAGAAGGGCCTGATAGAAACCTTAAAAAGAATAAACAGTTCTGATTTTCTCTGTAGTAATCTTAACTCCACTTAATGGCAAATTACAGCTGTAAGGACGTCTAAGACCGCACTCCACAATATCCTAGACAAATAATAAGCTAGCCTCACATCTACAGTGCTAGTTGTCTGGCATTTTCTTGAAACCACCAAGGAACCAGTTGTACTTTGCAGTTTGGTTTGAAATGATATTGTAAGATATGATACGATAAGAAATGTTCTATGATCAGCATGATTACTGTTTAATTAATGATCAACACAGTGATCTTTAAGGGGAGGAATTACAATCTGCACTGAAAACTGTCAAAGCCGATCAGATCTACATGTATGGGGGCTTGAACTTTGACCTTTTGCAGACCTCTGGAGATTTCTCAGAAAAAATGGGGATGAACTGGCTCCTCTCAGATCTGAGCACATGAGCTAAAAGCTAGCTGCGGCACACATAGACAATCACCAGGCTCAAGGATCAGGTGGAGTACATGGAAAAAATCCAATCCAACAAGCATGGGAAAAAAGAACAAAAAAAACTTAAACAAAAGAAATATAACAAGGCACAAAATTGTCTGTAAAATAATCGAACTGTACAGAATAGGCCCCTGCAGTCCAGGAAGGGTCGGATAGGAGACTGAGCAATGCCTCTTGTTACCACTTGGCCGTGCCAGTCCTACTTCCTACATCATCCTTTCTTCTCTTCCTCTTAAATCTCGTGTGCCCAAGCCATCTCACAACCAATCAGAGTTAGACATAATGCTCCTACAGAAACCTCCAGCACCACCAGCATCCCCACCCGTCTCTCCTGGCCTGTCCAGTTTAAATATAGTACTCCTTCTTCTCATCTGTGTTGTTGTGTCCTCCCTCCGCATTGATGATAGCGGTGTCTGCATCAGCTGCGTCGTCTGCCCCTTTGGCTTCATGTGTGAAGTATGTTCCTGTGAAAGAGTACAAATAAATCAGCTGACACACCTCCACATCCATTTGTGCACTTTAATCCTATTGCAAAAAAAACAGCAAAATAAAAACTCAAACTTGAAGATGTGTTCATGATCAAGTGTGATTGCACTGCCGGTGTTTTACCTTTGTGTCTGGCAAAGTATCGACCAAGAACAATGAGCGCACAAAGAATGGCAAACATCACCACAGCAACCACTCCTCCAATGACAGCATGGTCAATTTTCTGCGGTGCCCCCTCGCCAGCTCTGGAGTCTGAAAACAGGATGATAATTGCAAATAATTTAATGATCCGAAAACCTTCTCATCCAGTCATCAAGCTACAAACCTTCACACAGTGAAGTGTGGAGCAAACTGGAAACTACGGCATTAAATCACTAGGCTGCCAAAACAAACTAAATTGGGTTGTTTTCTCTCAAAGCATTTTAGCATGACCTAACCACAGAGAATAAAATAACTTCACCAATAAAAATGAGATAATACAACCAATTTTATTTCACAAAATCATTTCACATATTACATTGAAAGGTTTGATATTCTGCAAATATATTCACTTTCTTGTTGAGGTTGGTACTATTTTTTTATGACTGGAGAGCAAATAAAAAACTACAGCCAGCAGCCGCTATAGCGGAAGCAGGGTGAAACCGCTAGCCTGCCTCTGTACAAAGGTAACACAACCCATACAGTAGTGCTTCTAAAGCTCATTAATTAATACATGATAGCTTGTTTCTTGGGTGGCATCACAGTCATTGTACTAAGCTAACTGGCTGCTAACTACAGAGAATGTGAAGGTGTGTCCCACCATGTTGAATGTTGGGATGGGGACACCATTTTGGGAGGGAGGCACAGTTTTTATCGCCATACTTTCTTGTTTTGTTTGGCTAAAAAGTTGCTTAAATCATTTAGATCTCACTTTACGGACTATGGTATTTCAATATAAATATCCTTAGTTGACAGTAGCTAACTAGGACCTAGATGGCCTGTTGATGAGAGCGACAGACTGAAAAGTGACTCTGCACCCTGATCTCCTGATAGATTTATATATTTGTATATCTCTATGATGGATAATGAGTGTGATCCTCCCAAAATGGCACATGTACCCAAAATTCAACATGGTGTGATGACAACTTCGTATTCTCTATAGCATCTGACACAGGCATCAAACTTTTCTAACAAACATTTAATTCTAGGCAGGAAAGAGCGTGTTTCCCAAAATGTCAAAATATTCTTTTAATTAAAAATGCAGTATCGGCTGCAGTACTTGGACATGTTTAAAACAAACTGTGATATCTCCCTAAGTTATAATCAATCCATTTTTGGTGTTATATTGTTGAATCCAGGTCATTACATGGACATTTTCAGTGCTTTATATAGCTGAAATGGCTGCCCAAGCCTTTAGAATGAGTGACGTTGAAAAATGTTTTAAGACGGTTATTTCACCATGAAACAGTAGACACCGTCTGCAATTTCAGCAAGGGTTCACACACTGTAAAATACACTGTGATTTAAGAGGCCATTTCTGGAAGTTATAGAGCTCAATCATAAGAAATAGACACAAGTCTGGAGATAAATTGGTGCCTGGTGTCCCCATGCAGAGAAATACGTTGCTGCCTCAGGTGTCAGAGTGTATCACTGTCTAGCATTTAGCCAGATTTATCAGTGCACCCTAGAAGAACAGGGCAAAATCTGAAGCCTTTAAATTTCCCATCTCAGAATAGTTCAGAGACATTTATCAATTGTCTCTATCTGTGCACGTTTGGACTGATGGAGGAATGGCGGGTGAAGGAATGGCTGCACTGTTCTTTGCTGCATGAGAGAGCAGCTCAATTTTCCATCAATCTCACTAGTCATGCCCTGAACCTGAATGATTTTGATAAAAGACAAGTGGAGAGAGCAGAATTTCTCAACACTGTGAGAGCATAACAAGTCAAGTTGAGGGCTCTAAGACAAGCAACACATTCACACCTCAACAAAAAACTGAGGTGCAAATGGTTAAGTCTCATTCAAGTCAGCAGCAGGACTTGGACTTTGAGGTGGAACTGCATTGGAACTAATTAATGAGAAAAGTTTTGTTTCAGCTGAGCGCTCTCTTAAAATGGACTCACGGAGCAAGTCGTTGCCGCGCGTCGGTGTGTGTGAAGCAGAGATGTGCAGGGCACAGTTTGTTTACTGTATCGAGAATGTCAGATAGCACAGCTCATTCCCCGAGGAGAGGGAACGCTCCATGCTCCATGCTAATGAACATACACCCACTAAATGGCCTGTGTACAGTTCTTCTCCCCCCCCCTCACCTCCCACACCCTCCTGCCCTCACCTTGCTCCCTGCTGTCTGCCATTTGACACATGTGCAAGGAAACATGCAGGGTCTCAGCCGCCTCTGCACACCAAGGGAGAGTTTTATTTAACAGCTAGAAAAATCTGCATCTGCACCGAGTAAGCACCAAGACTCTATCACAAACATGTCAAAGAGAATCTAAAAATCCCCCTAATGCCAACAGTATCAACTGTTACAGCTGGTTGCATATCATGCTGCCTACATCAAGTACACTACCAAACACTGGTTTTCTGTTTGTCCGCTTTGTATTTATTAAAGAAAACATGGTCTCAAATTCAATATACATGTTACAGTTGTGCATTTTCATTTTGTTGTGTTGCTGCAGGACATATTATATTGTAAGGAGATTATGAGACGTTATGTAATGCAATGCTATACAGGGGTTTAAAGCATAATGTAAGATTAGTTTAAACATAAAAATTGGCAGTCATGAAGTTTGCCACTCAGCCTGAGAATGCAGTTGTATAATGTTTTCTGTGGTTCTGGACTAAAGAATCAACTTTAATGATGTATCAGGATTTGAACTGGGTTCAGAGATTCAAAGCACTGATAGAAAGTTCACTTCACAACATAAAGTTACAGTATTACACTTGAATTATTGGTATACCAGGTTTCTTGTTTGTGCACTGGGTGAACAAATAATGAGGTTCCTGACAACAATGTGCTATTTCACACTATTTTAATTTAACAGCAGGGGGTGACATCTGCAGAGTAGGAAGATAACTTCACACATTCCTGAAGCACCTGCATATAATATCTACTGTAAGTAACCAATCAGCATCTGCTACTATCCGCTTGTTAAGTGGTGATGTAACATTCTGTTTCCGGGTCCAAACGTCAGTTCATTCTCCTCCTTTCCATTTGAAATAGTGTGATGTTCCATCATTATTTCAGTAGATCTGAATCAAAAATCATGGGTCAGAAATCATTTTACCGCCTTCCTTATTGTGGGAAGGAGAAAAAAAAATGACTACAGTTGATTAGATAAGTCACAGCATTCTTAAATTAATAAAAATAAAGCTTTTAAAGGTGCCTTGTAATGTAGCTAGTTAACAAAGATAATGTAAACACTTTACAGCACATTGACACATTTGATGAAAGTAACAGTAAAAGCTAGGAACTATTAAAAACAAGTTAAACAAATAACTCAATATATTTGGTGTTATACTGTATATATATCTATATATAGATAGATATATATTGGAATAAATGTATTGTCATCAGTAATAAAGTTTGGTTATTATTCCACCAGGCAGAACGGCAACACTGACTACTCTACTTGAACCTTAAGGAATGTATTCATGTTTTTTTTTCTTTTTTACTCTCAGTGTGGCCTCGCTAAAGAAAAAAGATGTGACTGTGTAGAGAGTGACAGGCTCCGCCATTTGGACCTGGGCCAGTTTAGACCTGGGCCAGTTTGGACCTGGAAGTGGAATGTTACGTCACACTTAACAGGCAGATAGTATGTGCTTAAGAATGACATAAAGGATCATCACTACTCACATTTCATGTTTGACATGTGAATATTATACCAGGCAGGAAGAATCTGTTGAAAAGATGCTACTAGTTGCATTATGGGATGTTAATGTTGTTGCATTTTTTGGCTTGACTCATATTAGGGACTAAATATCACACCATCACAGTCTGTCCTGTATTTATTTAGACTTTGTTTAAATGTATTTATTATGTAACTAACATTCTATAGGTAGGTCACATGATAATAACTAATAATTTTAATTTAAAAAGTTAAATTTTAGACTTTTTAAGATCTTAGAATGCTATTTAACACCTGCTTCACAATCCTACCAGCCAAAATGTGGTAGTATTATTATTTTATTTTATACTTTTTTTTTGCATTTCCAAGAAGAAAATACCAATAAAATACCAAACTAATGCAGCAGTAGACAATAGATGGAAGGATTAACTAATTAAAAAAAAGATTAATTCATACAAAAGTTTTTTGCTCAAATCAGTACTTCACTACTGTAAGACCAAAAAGCTTCCCATTTAGCTTCACAAAAAAAGGGCTGAACAGGCTCCAGCAGCACAATCCACTGTTGCAACAATCAAACCTTTAGGTTTATAGGAGTGTAACATCTCCTGGCAGCCTGTAAATGGATGCAAAAACCATTTATAACTCTCATTACTGCCTAAAAAACAAGACTTTTGTAAATTAAATTCATGGCTTAATACACTCTTCAACAGTTTATAGAGAAAACAGTGTCTGCACATATCCTAGATGAACCATCTCCATGACAACTGAGAAAACTGCATCCACTGAGAAGGGCCCCAGAATGTGGCTGAAACCTTCAGAATATCAGAGTAAGTGGACTTTGATTTTTTTGATATTTTGTTAAATGATTTTTAGTGATTGTATCCAAAAAGCTCTATAGTTTCATTCACACATTTACCACACACACATCTACCACTTGAAGCAATTAGGGATCGGATTGCCACCCCTGGCAGTTATTAGACAGCTTGCTCTACCTACAGCTGCTGCTAAACCTGTCACCTCTGAGTCCCCCAACTCACAATTTAAAAACTGCTCAGGTATCACTTTTTAGCTCCTGTAAGACATTATTTTGCTCACGGGGTAGATAACCACACAGGACCGTATTATCAAAAACTTTAGGTACACCTGAATCAGCATCTCCACGGACTGTTGCTCTGGACTCATATCAGGTGTTCATGTTATTTTGTCCAGCCTTTGGGTAACAGGGCAAAATGGGAGGTTTATGCCTCAGAAGTGCTGATGTGTATCTGACCCTGATCTCCGACCTCAACAAGAACAGACTAGTTTCTCATTCAGCGCTCTAACACATCCAACATCAAGAGTGTGATTCTGCAACCATCCGTGTTCAGGTTATATGCATTACAGTAACACAACTGGCTTAGCATAGGAAAAGAAAAAGCTGAATGGCAGACAATGTTACTACAGAAGCCTTTGTGGCTTCACACATGAAATAAGTTGAATTTGATTATGTCTGGAATGTGGCTGGTGTCCATACCACCGGCACAGCTCTACTCACGGCTCGAGCGGGGGGTGCTGACATGCCCACACCAGTGTCCTGACAGGATGTGCAGAGCCATGGGGATTTATGGGGGAATAAAGAGGATTTGCAACTGATGCCTGTGTCTGTGCAGCGGTGAAATGTGCTCTGCTGAGCTCCAGTACCACATGCTTTCCAGTTGCACCTCTCCATCTCTGTACTGGAATGACTAATTGCCACTCTGGTCAGTAACAGTGCATCAGACTCTCTGTCAGTGAGGGGATCAGATCTGTGAGCTCATCACCAGGCTGATTACATAGAACATAATTTCAGTTTTCTCTCCTCTTTTATTTTGATAGTTTTCTGCTCACATATCCAGGCATTTTTCTCTCTCACACATACAAACACTAACACACACGCACGTTAGAATTTATAGTTGTAATTACATGAATATAACTGAAACAATGACTCTCTTGCGCTGAAAGAGCAAAGCCTTCTCTTGTACTGAACAAACTCTCACAGTAACCCTTTCCTGGACAGTGGCAAAACAATGGGGCATCACCGTAGAATCAACTTAAGGACTGTCGGTAGCCATTCTGCAGCACTGAACTGCTAACATCCATGACTTTTGTACAGTATTTGTTGTCATTGCCAAAAAGGAAATGAATGTAATGAGATGAGCATACACTGGCAATCTCCACCAAATCATTTTTGTATTGCTGTTGTAGCGGACCATCAACGCAGCCCGATATTGGCCTCAGTTGAATTCCAATGCTACCGCTCACCTGCTAAATAGATTTCAGGGGTCCTTTGTGGTAACACAAACAATGATTTGAAGATGTACAAACACAGTTGTGACATTTAATGGAGGTAGTGAAATACAGGTGAAGGTCTGACGACTTCTAATAGAACTGCAAATGAATGATAACTGTGACAGTGAACTTGAACTCCTTGATGGCAGTTTATTGTATTGGCAAAATTCTATAAACGAAAGCCACTACCATCCGGCTCCACTTCATCACTTCATATTTTATCCTTCATCCCGTTTCCACCCCCACTGGAGATCAAGGCAAAGGAAAAGGTTACCAAAATAATAGAAACCACTCTGTGTTTTCCTAAAGTTGCCTGCAGTAACATTTCACACAGGTATACCAAATCAGTAGAAAATGAACACACAAAGTGAATTCACATAGCACATAGCATGCAATCTCCAAACCCAGGCACAACCTTTTATAACTGCTCCATACAACATTTTAAATATATATATATGAAACACTCTTTTAACTTCAGGGTAGGCTGGCATTACTAACCAATTCCCTGGAGACCAATTAAAAATGGACCATTACAATACTTTCTTTCTGTTTAAAGAAAAGAAAAAGGTGCAGGTCTGAAAAAAAACCCAATTTCAATAGGGAATCAGAGTAAACAAATGGGAGGCAAACAAAATAGTTCACATTTATAAATGATTCTTTAATTTCTACAGAGAAATGATACATGTGAGAGTTGAAACAAGAGTGGTAAATGTTTAATGACTAATTATCTTCAATATTAAATGCTCTCATAACAGTCTTTGTTGAAGTCAATAGTACACATGGAGTTAAAAAATGAATCCCAAGCTTTAAGAGCTGTGCACACCTGCCAACACCTACAGTAAGTAACACAAATCAGTGCTGGAGGAGGAAACAGCAAACAAAACATGTATAAAAACCTGCCACGTATGAATTTCTAAAACACCATTTAGCTCTAAATCACATGGTTTCCTCACCTGGTAAAAATCCCATGGGTTTGTCTGAACAAAGCCAATGCAGTAACCCTGAAGTCATGTATGTATTCTGTGCAGTGCAACATAAAGATCTATTAATCCCTGACAGCTTAGCCAAGCAAGCAATAAGAACTGCAGTATATTATATTGTACTTGGTAGTATTATAAAGTGTAAAGGGAACAATATGTGGGCCAGACTCACGTAAAGTGCAATGTAGCTCTCACTGGCAGTTAATTTACGGTGTTGTACTGTCCATAAACTCTGAAGGCTGTTAACTCATCTCTAAAATGTTGCTCTTGAATAGAAGAAAGTTTCCATACTCCTTTAGACAAGGGTGAAAGCTTGCTTTCAGAAATGGTAGTGGTAGGGGAAGGGCACAGTGAATGCAAGTCCATTTCCCCATAATGCCATTAAAAGCAACATTCCCATGATAGTTTGACCCTCATAATATGAAAGCCTGACCATGAAAAACTACTGCTGGTATTGGAAAAATGCTGAGATCATTATTAGTTTGAAAGCTATTCAAGAAAAATGAGACATGACAGACATTCAGTCGCTGGTTTAGGGGTACGATGGGGCCTTCAGTGAGTGGACTACAGGCAGAGCGGTGAAGATGTCACATTTCTCTAAGTCTGTGTTCTGTTTGTCCAACAGCTGTTTGATAAACTGCTCATACAGTCTCTGTTACAGGCTGATTGCTGCACTATGGAGTGATCCTTCACATCCTCTGCTCAGCTGTGTATGTGAGATGAGTGCAGCCCCTCTCTCCTCTAGACAGAAACCAACACAGTGCAAAATACAGTGGAAAGGCAAAGTAGGATGGTCTGTGTCAACCTGTGAGGGTATGCCGGGTGACAGTCAAGGGAAGCACAGCGTGTACTGCTCCAACAGTGGAAACACAGCTACAATGCGCAGCTGGAACACTGGCGTCCTCAATGACAAACCGCTGTACACTGACTGAGATGTAGCTGCCTGCTAATAGAGCAGCTTGCTCAGCTAACGAACACTCACTGTAACAATTCTGAATTTGCATTACTTGGATAGACTGACCACGTGTTCTCAAAGTGGTTACTTTGTCACCTGGCCTCCTTTGGTCCCTGTCTCACACAGTGGGGTGTACTGAGTGACAGCACTGGGTTTCCACTGACAATGAATGGGCAGCTGCCACTAACCCAGGACTTTGTCTGTGTATGTGCTCAAAGTGCTAAGGAGTGCAGCTGCACGCTTTGGACACAAGGCTCACATACAGTCAACAGCCTTTCCAGCACATACAGGGGTGAATTACTACTACTACTTTCGGCTGTTCCCATTAGGGGTTGCCACAGCAAATCAACCGTTCGCATGTATACATTTGGCATGTGTTTTATGCCGGATGCCCTTCCTGACACAACCCAGATGGATGGATGGATAGATAAGATGGATAGGGTTATTCAAAAAGAACAAACCGATTTCATTACGCATTGCTTCAGTTCTCAAGCATCGTCATGGAATGAGTCAGTGACCATTTGAAAAAGACCATTATAAAAGTTGATTGTGAGTAGAATACTTGTGACTTGGCTGGAGTTTTGTATTACTTTTCCTTAATAAAATATTGCATCATGAAATCGGTTCATTCTTTTTAAATAACCTTGTATTTATATCCATAGATGCTTTTTTCTCTTTGCTGAGATGAACAGTAAAATATGGTTCTAGGGTTTTTTCTTTCTTTTTTTGTCTTTTACTTTGTCATTTTTGTTGAATGGAAAACTACAAATCAGTAAATATAATTAGGAAGCCTGAGGGTCCATAAGTCACTGGGACTCAGCTATATGTTTTTTCCCTTTACACTGTTCTTAAGGAATCCTTTGGAGAATCAGAGGATAGCAAAATGCCATTGATTTTGTAGTATTTGTTTCTAAAGTACTGTATGTCTTAAAATAACTATGTAGGTAGAGTTAATATGCTAAGTTCATGCTATTGAAGCAAAATAGATTATTAAGCATTTTATCTGTGTGCAGCCTTCATCCTTTTCCACTAGCTTAGTCAGAAGGGCTGCTAGTTCTTGTTCTGTAATTCTTACAATTATATGAATAATGGAGGAGACTTTCAGAGCGAAGGTGCATCATGCACTCCTGAAGCCCAAGGTTCCCAATTAGAAACATGGATTGGTGCCAGAGCACATGTTTCTCCACTGTATTTGTTGGCACTTTTTGAGATATACCCTCCTGAAGAATTAATGAAACCAGCAAACAAAGCAACGCTTGCCACAGATATTTCCTGCTGCCTTCACAAATTTGCCACTGTGCAGCCAGAGACTGTCACATAGCAGGCCTGTGTACTGCTGTTTTTCTAAATGGCTAAGGTAGCACAAATTGTGAGAAGTGCTAAATAGGTTATCTTAATCACCAAACATGATAATTGTCACAGGGCAAAGGTAACAGTTTGCATTGCCTCAGTTGAGGTTTGTAGACAACAATTTGCACAAAATTGCAGGTCGAAACAAAATGTACACATTTTTAATTTAAATTTTTTGGAAGAGGCTGATACAGTATTTAATGAGGTGAGTCACTATCATCCTTTTATTTTCTGATGTTCACACTGTGAACTGCCTTGGCCTGGAAAAATATAGCATGAGAGTTCAATGAGGTCTTGTTAATGCTGTATTTATAAAGACAATGTGGCCAGTTCCTGAAAGAAACACTCAATCCAATAGAACATCTTTGGAGGGAGCTTAAACTCAGCGTTGCTCAGCGACAGCCCCGAAACCTGACAGATCTAGAGGAGATCTGTGTGGAGGAGTGGGCCAAAATCCCTGTTGCAGTGTGTGCAAACCTGGTCAAGAACTACAGGAAACGTTTGACCTCTGTAATTGCAAACAAAGGTTTCTGTACCAAATATTAACACTGATTTTCTCAGGTGTTCAAATACTTATGTTCAGCAGTGCAAGACAAATAAATTCTTTAAAAATCATACAATGTGATTTCCTGAAACTTTTTTTAATTCTGTGGGAGTGGGAATGCACCTACAATGTGAATTTCAGACCCCTCCATGATTTCTAAGTGGGAAAACTTGCAAAATCACAGGGTGTTCAAATACTTCTGTTCCTCACTGTATATTTGCACTAATGTGGTAAATTTAGAGTCGCCAATCATCCTAACCTGCATGTCTTTGGATTGTGGAGCACCTGGAGAGAACCCAAACAAGCACGGGGAGAACATGCAAACTCCACACAGAAAGGTCACGAACCAAGAACTTTCTTGCTGTGAGGCAACAGTGCTACTCACAGTGGTGAATAATCTTTAAAAATATTCCTGTTTCGAAATTCTGATATTGATCA
This sequence comes from Monopterus albus, assembly GCF_001952655.1. Lineage (NCBI taxonomy): Eukaryota > Metazoa > Chordata > Actinopteri > Synbranchiformes > Synbranchidae > Monopterus > Monopterus albus. The sequence goes on along the minus strand of NW_018128032.1, from coordinate 1,092,957 downwards.
GCACCAAAATCTAATCAGTTGTTCCCTACCTCAAAAACCAATTACTCAAAATCCATTCATTATTTATTGAGTTATGCTGTTAACAAACAAACCAACAAATGTAAGCAAAAACATAATCCCTACTCTTGGTAAAAATCAAACAGCAACAACACAAACATTTAAATAAATAGTGTAAATTGCAAATTACCGTGAAATTTGTTATATACTTTCTATAATGGTAGTATAACAAAACATAGAAATGCTGTGTAAATCTCTGTGCTGTAATGGTACTTAAAATATCTTCTTTTCCCATCATAACCAGTGTTGGGTAAAACTACTTTGAAAGTGTAACTTTGCAAACTATCAATTACTTCACAGTGGAAGAAGTTCAACTATAGCAAAGCTACGCTAGAGAGAAATGAAGTTTGGAAAACTAAAGTTACTTAGAAAAAGTAGTTCAAACTACTTTGTAAAAAAAAACAATCAAACTGACAATGTACATGTGACACAAAATTATAATTTCATAAAAGAAAAATCACATACCAGCAAAAAAAAGCCACTCAGTTGAGTTTATTTACCTGAAGAAATGTGAAGAAACCTGTTCTACACAAAACGCTGTCATTTGGGCTTTCCACAATGATATATTTCTTCTAAACAAATTATTTATAAATGCACCTTGGCCTAAGAAACATGAGCCTGTTGTGTTACTTGCACACTTGTTCAGACCACATGAACAGCTTAAACCCTGATCAGAATGGACCTGTGTTTTACTACTTCTCAGAGCAGAATCTCTTGTTTATATGATACATGAGCCGTCTCTCAAAGTTCTTATCCGGAAGGCGGTTAGGGTTAAAGAAGCAATGAAAAAAATAAAATAAAAAAACATTCTTTTCTGTTTATGGCCCAAAATTATTTGTAGTTCCAGTAGTTAACTACACAAAAATGTAATTTAACTACTTCAGTCACTATGCAAAATATGAATGTAGTTGAACTACCAGCCAGTTACTGCAAAATGTAGCTAAACTAGTAGTTTAATAATATGCAGTTCACTACTCCCCAACAGTGTTCATCTATACCTCAGGCTTTCTGATAGATAATGGCTGCATCTGCACTTTGTCTTCAAAGAGAGCTGTGCTTTTACTCTCTTACTTTGGAGTGATGTTCTCCTTTCATGTGTTTTTAGGACAATATTAACTGAAAATGAAAATAAAGATTAGAATAGTTGCTCATGGAACCATTCTCTCGCCCTGAGCAGTGTTTGCAGGTATTAATTTCAGACCTCATTATTATTATAACAAACACTAGCAGTGAGGTAGGGCAGTGTGCATGTAGCCTGATAGGCAAGACTGCATGGTAATAACTGAGGGCCACTTAGATGAGGGTACTGTATGAACATTTTTATCAGCGCAGATCTTCTCTCATCTAGACTGTGGTGGCTGCATAATAAGAACAATGCTCAGGCAAACTTGAGTAAAAGAAAATCCATCTGAAACTATAAGAACGAGACGAACAAAAATAGGATTTTGGAAAGTGAGGGGGGAGCAGTGGAAATGACAGCACTGCTGTTACATTATACAGCAGAGGTTCTACTGTAGCATGCTAAACAATCCTGGACTGCAGAAAGACGGGACTTTTCAATCAATTCTACAACATAATTCCTTGTTCCATGTCTTTCCTCTGGCAGCTCTCGACCGGAGGCTTAGTCAGGATATGATGTCCCTGCCTCGGATCATCTCTGAGCATCTGACGAGCTGGAGCATTATCACCACAGACTCCCTTTATTCCTTCAGAGCTGGAGATTCTGGTTAAATTCTACCTTCTGCCCCGAGGATATACAACCACTGACGAAGAACTTGAGGAGTGCTTTTATTTCTGTGATGTTGTAACCGTCTACAGTCTGTCTGGAAGATGGTGTCTTGGTTCATTCATACTAAAATTTGTGATTCATTTTTAAGGAACAGCTACACACCAACTGTGTTCAGAGTGTGTGAAGTAGCTGTTTGGATCAGTGAGAAAGAAGGTCACACATATCTGCCAACAAGATCTGAGCTGAAAGAACAGTCTTTCTGTAAATATTGGTAACACTTTATTTTACAGGTTCCATATTTTTTTGTTAATTTCCTGCAAAGTTTCCTAAAGATTAGTATTACCTGAATAATTCCAAGAAAGACCTACACAGTTTGATACTAATTATAGGGGTGTTAGTTACTACAGATAATGAGAATCTTATTGTTACAGTATATTGAAGTTTTTATAGAAAATATAGTAGTGAACAAAATGTGCCATAGTGTGATTCGCTGTATTTTACAGATCTGGTCTGTGCAAAATTAGGTAGAGATATGTTTATAACAGCTGAGTCTGTGACATTTATTGCATGGAGTGTGCTTTACTTGTTGATCATCATTTCAGTTTAAAACACAAAACTAAAGAATTTACAGTTCAGCAAAGCACTACTGTACAGCATGCAAATCAAATGTATAGGACTTTCTTGGAAATTATAAGATTTTCCAAAAAATTCATCATACCCAGATATTTATTAAAAATAGAATACAACCCCCAATTTTATGTGTCAAGTTTTTAGACCTTGTTTTTATTGTCTACAACCACAAATCGAAAAAAGTAGGGACAGTGTGTAAAATCAAAATTTAATGGGTAACATTTAAAAACTGAAAATAGTGATGTGTAAATCATCTGTGTCCTGTATTACATTGAAAACAAACACAGCAGAACATTATCTGATGTGATACCTCATCAGTTTTATTCTATGTTCAAAATAAACACTCACTACAATTACTAGGGTGCAACATGTTCCAAAATATTTGGGACAGTAAAGTGTTTACCATAGTGTGATGTTGTTGTTCCTTTTCACGACACTTAAAAGTCGTTTACTGACTGAGGACACCAGGTGATTCAGTCTGTCAGGTGTCATTTTGTGGAACATAGTAAAGGAAGGACATCCTTCCTACAACCATAAATCTGAAAAAGTAGGGACATTATGTAAAATCAAAATTTAAACTGAAAATAGTGATGTGTAAATCATCTGTGTCCTGTATCACATTGAAAACATCACAGCAGAACATTATCTGATGTGATACTTCATCAATTTTATTCTATGTTCAAAATAAACACTCGCTTCAATTCTGATACTGTAACACATTCAGTAAAGTAAAGTGTTTACCACAGTGTGATGTTGTTGTTCCTTTTCACAACACTTAAAAGACGTTTAGGGACTGAGGACACCAGGTGATTCATTCTGTCAGGTGTCATTTTGTCTCATTCTTCCTGTAAACAAGTCTTAAGGTGCAACAGTCATGGGTCTTTGTTGATACAGTTTGCATTTCAAAATGCTCCACACATTCTCTATTGGGGACAGGTTGGGACTGCAGGCAGGACAAT
>NW_018128032.1:1078239-1089359 GCF_001952655.1 Monopterus albus | reverse complement strand
AGCAGTCGACTGAGCTTCTGGACACTGTTGACATAGAGCCTCCTTTTGGCACAGTACAGTTTACAGCAGCATTTATGGATGTAACTACATATTGTAGTGCCTGACACAGGTGAGCCAAAGTCATCCTGAGCCCATGTGGTTATATTGCTTATAGAAGAGTGATGGTTCTTGATGCGGTGCCATCTGAGGGATCAGAGAGCATGGTCATCCAGCTTAGGCTTGTGCACTTGATGCACTGAAATCCCTCCAGATTCCTTAAATCTTTTAATGATGTTCTGCACTGTAGAGGGTGACATATCCAAATCCCTTCCTATCCTTCTATGAGGAACATTGTTTTTAAACATTTCAATCATTTCCTCACACATATGTTGGCAAACTGGTGGTCCTTGGCCCATCTTTGTTCCTAAAGGTCTCGGCCTTTCCTGGACACCTCTGTTGTACCACATCATCATTGTAGTCACCTGTTGACATCACCTGTTTGAAGTGGAAGCATCATTTCATTCTTTTACCTCATTACTGGCCCTGAAATGCAGCTGTCCCAACTTTTTTTTGGAATGTGTTGCAGCATCAAAATTGAAGAAGTTTATTTTGAACATAGAATAAAATTGAATCAATATCACATCAAATAATGTGCTGCTATGTTGTTTTCAATATAATACAGGACACAGATAATTTAAAAATCACTATTTTCAGTTAAAATTTTGATTTTACATACTGTCCCTTCTTTTTCTGATTTGGAGTTGTAGACAGTAGAAACAAGGTCTGAAAACTTGACACATAAAAGAAATGTTCTGATGAGGTCTACACACATGCTGCATCTTTTAAAACACTGAATGACCTGACCATATGAACTCTTTCTGAACATGAAGCAGCATTGACAACAAACAACTGTGAGGCTCTGCGCTGTAACGTGAGCTTTTGTTCCTAAATGTGTCCAAGTCATTGTGTTCATTTTTGTGCCTAATCATAACGAAGATGTTTGTGCACTAAGACATAATGAAACTGTGATGATTCACACTTAGGACAGTTTCCAAGACAATGGAGTTTCAGTAGTTTGGTGCCAGCTAGCCATCATATTTATGGCTGTTTCCATGATGACAAAGGTCCATAAAGCTTGGTAGTGTGCTATTTAAAGAGACACCCCTAAGGGTTGTATGAGAGGGAAGGGACAAACAACCACATGGGTCGTACAGGTTGGAGGACTTGTTGAGAAAACAGGGTTCCCTAAAATTCACACCTAACTTAAAGACATGAGACAACAACTAAGTCTCCTAAATGCTGATTTATTATCTTCACTGAATACCCTTCAGCTTCATAGCAGTTTCTAATCTTTCTCGGTTCCACACATAAAAAAAAACACCAATACAATTACAAAAGCAAGATACAAACAAAACAAACACAAAACAATTAAAAACAGATTAAACAAAGCAACTGATTTTCATGCATCACTTCGATAAATAATAATAGGTAAAATCAATACGAGTTTGCCGAAGAGAAAACACATACTGTAACTGACATCTAATAACTATGACAACATAAGCAGCAGCACCTTTTGCATATTACCTGCTTATTTGTGACCTTCTTGTTTACAGTTGTATGCTCTATGAGCATCTCAGTTATATGTGCTTGAAAAATACAAACAAATATAGATTTTCTTTTATAATAAACTCAAGACCTTACATCTACATGTGATGAAAACTAAAATGCATGCATCTAAACATTTGCTAAGATCAGGATCATATACAGTAGCAGTTCATGGCCTCTGATTACAGCAGATTGTCACAGCTGGTGGTGGCAGCCATGGCAATTCACACTCTGCTTATAATGAACGAATAAGAAATTGGGCTGTATACTTCCTTTACTGGTGAGAGAAAAATGCTATATTGTGTTGTTATGCTGATTAAAATAGTGCAAAGCAATCTACCACAAGCCAGCTTAGCACTGCTCCTGTGACAGGGTATTTAAAAGACTAGTGAACTGCAAGAAAGCTCAATTACATCCTCCCAGCATGTACTGCATAAATCACGCTAAATCCTCTTTCAAACCTGTCTTTCGGAAGTTACTAAAATGCTACAGCAGAAAACACGGAGGCAGCTGCATCAGTGTAACTCTGAGGAGGAGAGTTTAGGAAAAAATGCAGAGTAATGCCAAGTTCTAAGAAAGCAACTTCCTGTTTGCAGAACTGTACAGTTTCAGAGAGCTGAAATTATGCTGTGTCCGTGCAGCGTCACTGCCACTACTGCTGACATTTAAACAGAAGAAAACTGATTAAAGCAGAATCAAACATATGGACGTAATTTAAAACGTCCAAGCAGACGTGCTCTGCCATAATGACCAGATGGTACAAAGAACAAACAGGAGATTCAAGACAGGATTTTTGATATTGCCATTTATGTGAATATTGCCCCTTTATTTTTATATAAATACATAATGCACAAACAAGTAACTGAAAAGCCAGCTGGATATCAGATAAACATCTGAAAGCTGCCACATTAGAATATTGGAGCTTTTGGTGCACTCTCATGCTGAGTTTCAAACTCATGTTTACATTGCCACATTTTTATGACTGTATATGAATTGCAGAATGGTCAGGACAAAAGGGCCTAAATTTCCGCATCTCTAAAGCAGCTATTGATAAAGCGATCTATTCTTTAAGGATAGTTTTTGTATTGAAATGTCACATTCTGGCATATCCAAATGTCAACTCCCAAGGTTGCCCCGCCATCTGTGTAGCCTTAGCGGTGCTTTTGAAAAAATAGCTTTTTTTTTGCTTAATATTGAAATGAATTTTTGCAACAGCACTAAATCAAAGTGTTAAATAGTGCATCCAGAAGATGCCAAAAGGTTGCTCTGCTATAAACACCACAAATGAACTGCCTTTCATCCATTTCGTACTGTAAGTGTTTGAGAAAATAGTTATTGATGTTTTTTGGCCTTGCAAAGACGAAATGTGACTGGCATTTGTAGGGGAGATATAAAGGGCATTATAATATGATGGATGGGCCAGTTGAGATATAACTGCAGATGCTGATAAGATAGCAGAACAGCAAAGCAGAGTCTCTACATTTTCTCAGATCAAACATGCGACTGGAGAAGGCTATGACAGGTGTCTCTGACAGCCCTGCGCTGCCTGTCCTCAGTGTCACCTATCAGCAGCACTATCTGATTAAAACTGGCCATCCACAGTCTCGCTTAGGCTTAGGTACAAGCCCTCATTCTTTCTCTCCCGATCACCTGATCATACGTGCATGCAAACTCTCTCTCTCTCTCTCACACACACACACACACGATTGCTGAGAGGGACAGGAGTGGGGGCATACAGTACCTTGCGTGTTGACTGGGTTGGTGGTGGGTGTGGGGATAGTAGTGGGAGCATCTAGATGAAAAGAGTAAAAAAAAAAATAAAGAACATTTTTAAGAAATAAAGGAAGACAAAAGTAAGGAAATAGACAAAAGTCACTGAAGATGAGAAGCTGTACTATATTACCATGCACATCTTTTTGCTACTGTGGCTGAATTAGTTTTTAGGAGTCCATGCTAACACCTGTGGGTGTACTTAATAGGTTCACATCTTTTTACCAGTCTATCCCGTTGCTTGTTAATTTTCATACTGGCCCTTAAGAACTTTCCTCTGTAAGTGATGGGGGGTGGAGGCAAAGTCATCAGTCCTTGTTTTGTGCAAAACAAAATTATATTGTATGTAAAGCTAACAGGAAGAGAGAACTTGGTACTAAAAAGACTAATTTTGGAAAATACTCATGTAATTTGATGAATTCAGATATTTGAAGATGAATTTAGGATCCATTTTAAGAAGGGGTTTCTTAATGGCCAGTATGAAAAGGAGGGATGATTACAGCAAGCAAAACCTTTTTTAACGTACATGGTCACCTGATTAAGACAGATTAGAAAACTTGTGAACTTATGCTTAAAGCAACAGCAGCACTTAGAGTTAAATGCTACAAACATCAGCATTCGTCTTCTTACTGGCAATGTTGATTCGCTGATGTTTCACAACAGATATTTTCTTTTACCATGTTTGACATCTTAGTTCAATTTGTTAGCACGACAATATTTGCTGATTTGCAGTGACCATGAATACAGCTGAGGTGGATGGGAATCATCACTTTTACAGAAACCATAATTCTCAGTCATACAGTAGTGCTATTGGAAAGGTCAGGGATGTACCAAAGTATTTGAAACAAGTCATTTGGGAATCGTGAATGTCTGTACAAAATTGTGTCAATCCATCAAGTACTGTAGATGTGGAGATATTTAGCTGGCTAAGTGAAACTGCTGACCTGTGTGTTTAAGGGTCCCATTTAAATGACGTTTTATTTACTGTAGGTATTCTTCAGAAACACTGCTGCTGCTCTATGAAAAATCCATAGCTGGTGCTCTATTAAAAGTCAAGGGATTATTAGGCTTCATCCTCTGGTAACCATGAATGTGCGAACCAAATTTTATGCCAGTATGTCAACTTCATATTGGCGCTACAGGAAAAGTCTGGGTCCCACTAAAGTCATTAGGATTAACTGTCTGAGGACATGAATGTCTGTACCAAATTTCCTGGCAGCCCATCCAATAGCTGAGATATTTCGGCCTGGATTAATGTGGAGGGTCAACAGACCAACACTGTCATTCACAGAGCCAATAACACTGCATGGCTAAAAAGAAAAAGACACTAATATTTCACTGTACAGGGGCTGTTTTATATATCATTATAGTCAGCTATAGAATTCCTTTTTGATCAATTTTCTAATTACCTATGAATAATAATATCTGGCAATCATGGAGAGGTATTGCCATTTTGCTCCGTAATTAAGTCAAACTGCAAATGAACCCATTCTGGTGGTCTCATACCGCAGCACAGCAGAGCCCTGAGCAGCATCCTCCACCCCACACAGTACTGATTAGGCCTGTCACTAACCCCCAGACAAAATAATGAGAAAGACAAAATGAAGGGCAATTCAGGTATGCACTGCTACTAAGGAGGCCTGAAAACGTGCTCATCAGAGGAATATATGCCTGGTTATGGTGCAGAGGGAAAGATAGCACGACCCCTTGCTGTGGGAGACTCGCAACAGGGGAAATTGGCTGGCTGTCTCCATGTCTTTACTGTCTGCACTCCATCAAAAGACAGCAGTGGGGGACCGCACACTCCCCGACTAATGATAAAACATCAAGGGCAGCATAATGTTGCTGCCGAGGATGGAGTGCATGACAGAGGCGGTGTTGATGGTGGTAGGGGGGTATCAGGGTATCAGGAAGAGATTCTCCTCTGACAGTATTTGAAGAGGAGGGTAGGCTAGATTTCTTTCCCTGTGACCGAGGGTAGCCTGATAGCTGAAATGTCAGTGTCTGGAAGAGGGAAATTGGCCATTCAGGGAAGAGGGTCTTCATAAAGGCCAGGATAGGATGTGGCACATATAATATCAGCCAAACAAGAATTCTCTATGGGCAATTTCTAGGCTGGATGACTCTGGGCTCAGCATTATGAAGGTTGAAATATGACGGTATTTTGGAGAAGCCATATTTTCAGGGAGCATTTGTATCAGAGAGGAATTTGATATGAGAAGATGTAACCATAAAGTGGAACAATGTAGGAGAAATTGTTTATCTATGCCTACTTAAGCCTGCCAGCCATCACCACAGAGGGCATGATATTTAGCTTTTCTTTTGCCTGTTAGTTTGTATTGATTTACATGACATTTTCTATGGGTAAAATTCAAAAACAGGGGTAAATGTCTTTAAAAGAGGTTCTTACAGTTTAGCTAATGAATTCTTATTGTGAAAAATGAATCTACAAACTAATGTGTGAAAGTTGTTCCTCACTAGTTGCATGATTGATAAAATCAGTGATTCACAAGGACAGTTTCACAGAAGCCTTCCATAAGAACAGGGAGACTCATGAGTTCTGTCTGCTCTTGGTATGTCTAAACCCTGTTAAACCCCATATTTCCAGTAGTCTGTGATTCTTTAGCTTCTTGTTCATGGAAGATTTATAGGTCAAAAAGTCAACTGCAGGCTAAACCATGGCGGTAAAGGCAGCATTGTTCTCCTGCCAACAGGCAGCATGTGTGAATTATAGCACCAGGTCACCTCTGAGAGAGAAAGGCCCCTCTCCAGCCAACTCTCTCTCCCACACCACACAGCAGCCTGGAGGCACGATATACGCTATTGCTGCCGACACACCCTCATGGAGGACAGCATGACAGGCCTCTTTCTCAGCTTTTCGACCGGCTACATACAAAACACGCACTACAATAGGAGTTGATTTGACATGGATTTAAACCGGCCTCGCACCTGTCTGAGCTGTCATACAGTGGAAGGTCATTAGTCTTTGTGAAATAGGAAGAGCTGGAAGGACTAGCCCCGGCAGCAGGGCGCAAAGAAAATGTATAGACAGTCCAGCTCATGTCTAGCAATAATACAAGAAAATATTTATCAAGAACAAAACAACTCATTAAAATAAACTTGGTTAATGCAGGTGGTAAAGCAAAAAGGCTTTTTGACAGGTGTGTGCAGTGATGGTAGAAAAATAGAAGACGGAAGTCAGTAGGTGGTGCAATGGATAGTTGAGGGTTATCATAGTAAGACCAATCTGTGTTGCAGAAACACACACTAATTAAGCCACTGTAGCAAGCATGATTAGTCTGGGACAACAAACCCTCACATGGACCACAACATGATTTTGTCTGGCATTATATCCTCCAGAAAGGAGGAGTGGGAGTCGCAGACATAATTATATGCGGTTATGAGCACCTTTTACCAATCTCTTGTGTCTCATTATACCGAGCTGAAGTCATAGAGCTTCCAACGCTAGTACACCAGAGGAACTGTGTTTAATGGAATTTGGTAAAATATGTGGACAGGAAGTTACTAATTGAAGAAGTCATGGCCACAGGCGCAAACTCTGATAACATAGATACTTTAAGTTTTATTTTGGACCAGAGAACATTTGCATCCCATTTATTTTCATTCAGTCTGACAAGTGTTATGAGTGCAGCAAGAAGCAAATGATACATGAAGCAGACACACATCATTGACAAGTTCTCCAATGCCCGCAGGCATTCCAAGAAAAACTTCCCAACTATAAGAATGTTATATTATTACTTTAAAGACCTGGGTTTGAGAATAGCAGGCATTCTTTCCTTACATTAAAAAACACAATCTGAGAGGATTTACTCAAAGAGAAATCAGAGAAAATCTCCGATTCAGAGGAATCTTTACACCACAATTAGGAAACTAGACGTGAGAGCCTGAATAAGTTTGCCTTGAGTGAGCTATTTGCTGGCATATGCTGTCCTTTTGTTTGGGAGTGATCATTATGGGCCCATTGGGAACAAGCAGATGTCATCATCTGCCTGGCAGAGCACAATGATGAATAACCATGGGGCGGTAGAGTTATGAGAGTCACAGGAAGCCTGTGTCACAGTGACAAAGTCGCACACGTCAGCTGGTGAAATAAACACATTACTTCTCTGAACACCAAGTAACCTGCAGAACCGCAGAAGATCAGACATATGATGATGTGAAAATCTATTTATTCCATTAACTGTGAACTGGAGTAATTTTTTTTCAAACAGCTGGAAATATTTCAGCAATGAAAAATGAATACTAGTGCTTCTCTGAATGCCTTGTATCTGAGAAGTGTGGATTAGTGAGATCTTTAAGCAACATCACAATCCACCAAACCTTTCAGGAAGCAATGATTTCAGAAGTTTCTAAAGTTGCCAGATGTAATAATTGAGGTTACTAATAAAAAAATAATAATAATTAAAAAAAACTGGATTTTTCTCGCCCCCACAACATTTTGTGTTTTTATCCTTTAATTTCTCCTGACTCTGACAGGTTTTGTGCTGCCTCCACTCAAGACCTTGTCCCTTCATTAAAATCCTATTCACTGCTTACCCTACAACTGATGAAATGGCACTGAAATCAAAACCATTACAAATGCATTCATTCTCACAAATGCACATTTTCAGCAATGCCACAAATATTTGTTCATCAGCCAAACAAAAAAAAAAAAACAGTGTTACAGTGCTGTTTTTTGACACACAGTTCATGGCTGTCAACAAGCAGACTGAGTAACAAATCAAAACAATATCGCCAGCTAGGAACCTGCAATTGACACAAAATCCACAACAAGTCCCTTGTCAACAACAGCTTTTGCTTTCAACATGACACACCTCAGCTCCTCTCCCTGATCTTTGCTGCTTTGGTTACATGTCAGGTTTACACACACAAGTGTTGGTTCCACTGGCCAAATCTAATTAATGTGCGATGAATGGGATGCTTTGTACTGCACCATGGCATATACTGTACCACCAGGGTTTGCATATCTTAAACAGAGACAGTGTGACAGTGTTTGAAAAGTATACTGACAAATGTCACAATTTAATTTCACTAGCTTTTATTTGTTGTCTCTAAACAGCATGACTCCTCACACAGAAAAAGTATAGCTGGTTTTGTGAACACTACAGGAATGTTTATTACAAACTGAGAGGAATCAACTATTTACTGGCTAAATCAATCCACACAGACTAAATGATACAGAAACATATCAATATTTATGTACAGCTAAAATAAAAATAATACTCCTCAAAAGTCTGGAGCACATGAGGAAATGTTTCCAGTGGCATTAGTGGGCCACTTTTGTGACTCTGTAATGTACAGTAGTAAGTATAAGGGTAATGCTGAGATGCAGTAATTTATCATATCTTAAAAATCCCCTCCAGACATGTTTATGACATGATGCTGCTCTGCTTTGAATGCTTAGATACTGGCTATTGTTCATTTCAGAAGCTGAACTGCTGTACCAGACAAAGACGGCTCCTTCCTCACTTAAAGGTTCATTCTGAATTTGTGTGCACTGGAGGAGAAGAGTCATCCTGGATTTCTAAACTAGTTCTGATATCTCAGAATCATGCCGTACGCACGTACATGTCTGAAGGTAAGATTCGTGCTGAGTGCAGAGAAACTTCGGTAGATAAATGTGTAAACAGCCTTACAGTGTCAGACTCTGCACAAACATCATTCAAATATCCAAGCATAGTGATAATATGTAAAACATAGTTTTGAGTGTAAGGTCCTGAACCTTAGTTTAGGCATACCCACCTACAGTAGATAGACATATTTTAGTCAGTAAGTTTAATGGACAAGCAACATGAAGAAACATTACTATTACTGATCCTCACACTAACATAACATTTTACAAGCATCCAATACTTAACCTGCACTTGGTAAGATTTCTAACTAAAAGCACATTATTTTCTCATACAGAACAGCAGATTCACCTTTACTCACTGTTTTGGGTATGGCCACTACTGGAATACAATGTTCTTGGCACACACAGGCAGAAACAAAATGAAACTTTTGAGAAAAACAGTTTGCTTTTCTAAACAGCAGGGAGAGAGTGCTCTAAGGAGAGAAAGCTAAACTCACCAACAATGGCTACACCTGCTGCAAATTTATTTTCCCCTCATCCTCATCACCCCTGCCAGCCACCAAAAATAGGAAATTATGGTTTGAATAGTGTGTACTTCACTGACGTCATGCTACCTGTTTCCTAAAGTACTTCTCGCTTTTAGAACTTCAAACAGCTCCCTCCTGCTGCTCCCCCCCAGGGATTCAAGCGCAAAGATGCCTGGTGCACCTTTAGACAGTGGAGGTGTTGGCAAAAAAAGTTTAAATTGGCAGTAGTAGTAATTGTGTTTTTGATGTATTTGATGTATTTTGGGTCTGCTTTTGTGGATGACAATGAAACATGAAAAAAAAAACATAAAAAATGCTATTAGTGTGCCATGACTGACATGGCACACTAATAGCATTTAAGGTAAAAAGAAGAAGAGGCTTCAGAGCAAGGGGAACAAACCATCTGTGGCATTTAAAGTCATGTCCTGGGAGAGACGGTCCCTCTATTGCCCTTTATTCATCGGCTGCAGAACACATTGATATTCCTCCCACTTCAGTGTGAATCAACAGAACCAAAGCCCATATTGGCCATTAAAAATGAAGTGAATAGCAAATAGTTTAGTCATAGTCCACTGTCTTATGATTTAGCTTGAACAATCTTGCTTTTAGAAATATACTGTGTGTGAACGTGACCATGCATGTCTGCATAATCCTGATCTAAGCTGGTCACACTAGTTCTCTGCTCAACCACGCTGCCCTGCACTTTGTTCCATGAAAGGATGTGATCGTGGTTTCAGAGCGGGCCAAACAATACATTGTTAGCTGAGTGATCACAAACTGTAAACAAAGTATTGAATCAATGCGGTGGGTTTGTGGTGTAATATTGTGCAAAACATATCGCGAAAATTATGATGTGTATTTCCATTCATGGCTACGCTGCCCGCTACTAACATAACAGCACACCCTGCCAGAGGTTAAACGGCATCATGGGTAAAGTAGGCACCGCATTTCGACGGGGAAGAAGAAGGTGAGGAATAAAAAAGGTGATATCTTTGGTTCTGCAGCATAGGTTTTGATCCTGTTTAGTTTTTAAATTCTCCATAGTGACAGTGTTATAGGAGTGAAATATGAAATCAGTGGAGTACTCTATTAAAGTGGCAATGGTTGGGGAGGACCTGACAATTAAGGCTGAACTGTTCTAGAGAACAGAAGAAGCAATCAAAAATGCTACCAGACTGAAATGACAACAAATGAATTTGAAGGGAAGATATTGAGAAGAAGTAAGTAAGAGCCACATTAGACTCTTTCAGAGCCACATTGTACATGCTGTCCAACCTTGACGACAATCAAAAATAATTATAGTTGTTCTGAAGGGCCACACTAGAAGATGGAGTGAAAAGCTGGCTGTCACACAGAGGGGGGAAATGTGCTATTGTTTAAAAATGGCGATAAGAGTGTACATTTTCACACAGCGTTCTCCTTGAAGTCAATCAGAGTGTTCAGTTATTCATGAAAAGTGCCCCAGGTAGTTGTGTAACAAACAGTAGAAAGAGAGAGAGATGTTCAAACAGACACTTTCTCATGACCAATCACAGCATGAAGTGGGTGTGGATGTCAGTTGTTGGTTTGGTGGGAGGGGGATTGAGAAGCTTTCCTGCCATCTTACAAGCACTTCAGAGGGAGTATACTGGTCCCTTACTGTGACA
>NW_018128032.1:1077035-1078168 GCF_001952655.1 Monopterus albus | reverse complement strand
ACAAAAGTATAAATCCATGATATAAAATTTTACTTTGTGTTGTTTTTAAGAACCAGTCTGAAGTCAACAACAACTTTATTCACTACTTTCTGCTCTGTATGATTCAAATTCAGTGGCAGCTCAAATGTTCAACATAAATTCAAAACACTGTGGATTTGTCAAACTGCTGCCATACTTCTGGAATTTTAGGTTCCTTGTTTCTGTCAGTAATGGTTTACAGTACATATAAACCAGTATATATAAATGTGAATCTTTTGTTGTACAAATTCTATAGTAAATCCTTATAGTTGCAATACAATTCCTTGACTGTTGAAGAGACTGTCAGACGTTAGGTCTATACACCATGCTACATCGGCAAAATACGGCTGAATCCTAGTGTGAAACAGTGATAGAGGCACTTAAACATCAGGCGCAGTGAAGTGTAATACCTACCATATACATAGAGGATGTAGTCGTCGTAGGCCTCTCCCACAGCATTGGACGCCACGCAGCGATAGGTGCCGTTGTAGGACTTGTTGAGGTTCTCTATGTAAAGATCAGAGCCGGTGACCACAGCGTGAGGCGGCACATCCTCGTCTACCCTCAGCCAGTTGATCTGATGGGGGCTGGACAGCACAAATACCACACACATCACTCAGACGCTGTCTATCCATGCTAGAAATCTGAAATAAAGGTCAAATCTGAGACAGTCTGAAAAGGGCCATTGGCAGGCCCTGTCTAATGATGTCCTTTATACAGCATGCTAACAACTGGTAACATTTAAATAGTACAATGAAATGGAAAGGTTAAGGGGGTGTCTGGACCGACAGAAAAGGAATATACAGTGGAGAGCATGAAGCTAAACAGAAATGTTGCAGTCTTGTGTGTTCATCTGCTCGAATACTCACTGCGGTTTTCCTTCTACAATACACGTCAGGTCTAGATTGTCGCCCTCTCTGGTTAAACCCTCAGGATATGTCACCACAATCTTCACTTCTGGTTTATCTGAAAGTAAAAATGATGTGTAGTTAGAATGATGGGTACGACCTGGTATGTACAAACAGAGAGATAAAGATAGGAGGTGGGGTGGTCTTGTACATAGATAAAACTTTTTGTTATATAAAAGTGGAGAAAATGTCAAGGGTGGTGGAGAA
>NW_018128032.1:1070692-1075004 GCF_001952655.1 Monopterus albus | reverse complement strand
GGGAAAGCACTACGTATTTTGTATTCTTCATTGATTTTACCATACTTAGAGTATGGCGTTGAAAACTGGGGAAATACATACAAAAGCTCACTTCAACCATTGTATATATTACAAAAAAGAGCGATAAGAATTGTGCATAAGATGGGGTATAGGGATCACACCAATGTAGCTTTCATACAGTCTAAATTGTTAAAATTTTTTGATTTAGTGGGATATAAGACTGCTGTGTTTTTGTATAAAGCCAGGAACAATTTATTACCTGGTGGAATTCAAAAACTATTTAATGAAAGGGAAGGGGGATACAATTTAAGGGGTCAGTTAAATTTAAAAATTCATGCTATACATACAACCAAATAAAGATTTTGTATTTCCATAAGTGGGGTAAAACTATGGAATAATTTAAGTGTGGACATAAAAAATAGTAATAGATTTGATGAGTTTAAACATAAATATAAAGGTATGTGTCAATCAAGATATACGCAAGAACAGGTTTAACATTGTGGGTGTGGTGTATGAATGTTAACACTATGTATAATTCTTTAATATATTACTTGTGTGGTGTAGAAGACAATTATCTAAGAATGTAATTATGTAAGAATGTTAACAATCTGTAATAATTTTTTAGTATATTACTTGTGTGTTGTAGAACAAAATTATCTAAGTAGAGATATTGCTTGCAAACCAATGATGGTAAGATGATGTTATGGGGTAGGACTGGTTAAGTCTAACTTCTTCCTACTCCGTTCAAGCACGTACTAGGTATAAGCAAATTGATAATGGATTAGCATTTGTAGATATGTGTGAAATTATGTGTGTTGACATTTTGACTATCTTTACATGCTTGAAAGAATAAATCAATCAATCAATCCAGTCTCATAAGTTTTGACATTACAGTGTTTTTTCTCCTACCTGCAGCCAAGGCAGAAGTTTAAATGATGATTATACTCTAAAGTGAAGTGCAGGGAGAAACAGACTCTTAAATTAAAGCAAAACAGCCAAGAGTGAAACATAGCGGAGGATGAAATCATTATCCTATGTGCTCAGTAGTCACCCAGTACCTCACAGCAAAAAAGTTTTTTTTTTGTTTCTCTTATCAATGCTAGCCAAAAATGTCAAGCGGTTCCAGTCAAGCTTTCTCTTTTTCCTTGAAAGGTCAGACAAAACAGTTGTCTACCTGGCAAAAAAAATTTATATTCTACACAGAGTACAAAAGGGTACCTTAACCTTTCTTTGATGTTTAATGGTGTAAGGCAGCCTGTATTGCCTCTTCAATCAATGCACAATTTAAACATAAACATCATTTGACACCTGAGTAAAAGTTATTTTTCCCTTATGGTGACTGTATCCCATGGGCCAGCACAGAAGGCTGTAAGACTAGAAGGCACGCATCACATTATCCACAGATAACAGTGTCAGGCCGTGAAAAATATACAGTGCATCTATGAGCTGATGATCAGAGGATGCACTAAAGGTCTATGGGAGACATAGTTTACCTAAGCATCTTAAAGTATAACTGCACTTAGTCTAATAATCTTGCTAGCATGCACCTTGTGCAGCTGTCATATAATGTGGGACTACAGCCCACTTTACATCACAACTGGGCGTCAAGAGAACAACAGACCATATCCTGCTGGTTTCAGGAGACTGATACATTTAAACCCACTAAGGCCTTTAAATACAGTCTTTGTTTTTCCCAAATTTCTACATTTCAATGGAGGTGGTGAGTACAGACTTAGAATGACCCATGAACATGGATGGATTATGACACAATAAACCCCTGACGCATAAAAGACCCTGTACCTCTCCTTTACAAGAAGAAGACACCCAGGCTAAAAGAGAGATTTGTAGTTGTTGGTCATCTCTGTGTAGTTTTTTAGCCTCTCTTTGTAGTAATTTTGTCTCTTTGTGGTCAGTCTGTGCCTGTTTATAGTCATTTTGTCTTTCTTTGTAGTAGTTTTGTTATCCTCTGTGGTGGATTTGTGTCACTTTTGTGTAAGTGGTCATTTTGCATCTCTTTTATGTTTTTTCCCCCTTTGTGTTTCAATTTACATCTCTGTAGTCATTTTGCATCTCTGAAGTCTCTTGGCATCTCGTTGTGGGTGTTGAGTTTTCTTTTGAAGCAATTTTGTGGAAGTTTGGTTTATCTCTGGTCAATTTTCACTTCTTTGTGATCAATGTGTATCTCTTTGTGATCATTCTGTGTCTTTCTGTAGTTGTTTTGTGTCACTTGTGGGCATTTTGTGCCTCTTTGTAGTTGTTTGACTATACCACAAAAAATGTTTACAGTCATTTCAGATAGAGGCACTGGATCAGAAATCCCTTGTGCATGAGGGGACCTTCAGTAAGCCATTCATACACAGGGATCATAAAAGCCACATTTTTGGAAAATATGCCAAATTAAAATATACCAGTTTTTTTTTAAAACTAAGATGATTTTAAAAGGGAAATTCTTTTAAAATTTTTGATGTACATCACATAGATTCTTGACTCTATTAACACACATAATCAACACTATTGCTTGCATGCATGAAAAAAAAAGTGTTTATGCTCAAACCTAGCTTGTGTGCATCTCCTTGCAGCTGATAAGTCAGTTAAGCCAAACTCTGGCTCTCCTCATCAACCATGACAAATTAACCAAGACTCTGCCACTCTCTCCAAATAGCATAATGTGCCTCTAGTAACTGTCAAAAGACCCTGTCAGCAGGCGCTGTCTGTGTTGCCTGCTTGTTGAGAAGTGAGTTGCATAGTTTCTCATCTATTCTGCCTGTGATTTATTAGCTTGTTTTTTTCAGAAGTTTTCTAAACTTTCTGATGTTATTAGTTTTTAACTGTGACTGTGATCATAGCAGGTGAATCTTTAGAAGTGTCTGCAGTATGCATAAGATAACAACAAATGTCACAGCTCTCAAGTGAGAGATCTAGTTCACTTACATTGCACTTCCAAGTGCCTTTGAGCCAGGAGGTCCTTTGCAGCTGGATGGTCAATGATGCAGTCCACTGGCACTCCATCATCCTCTTTGGTGACAGAAAATCTTACACGACTGGTGACTGTGAACATCCTGTCATATGTCTCCTCAACAGTTGTCTCACCTAGAAAAAAAGCACAAGCACAAAAAAAGTTAATGGCTAAACAGCTCAAAAACAAACCTGAAATCATGGTGCTGGACCAACCTGCAGTGACCATTTAGAGCAAATAGTCATTGCTATTAAAAGCACATTACCTGTCAAAGTGGAGTGCTTTCAAATGGCATTTACCTTTAATTTATGATCCGGTGATGTGGTGCCTGAACGAGACTTCAGAGGATTCAACCAATTCTGAGGCCTTTGTTTCTGACAAGAGCAGCAAGGACCAGCTGGGTCATTTGAGCCTGATAATAAATGCTTCTGCAGCTTGAGAAGTTGAACATTGCTAAGGCTAACCCTGTAGTAATCTGCTGCCCACTAAGCCCTGGGCTGTCAGAGGGGCATTCATTTAGAGAGCATTACAATGCCACAGGGGCATTGCATTAGCTGCAGTGCTGAGTGTGATGGTTTACTCGCACTTAATGAAGTGAGGAAATAATTACAGCCCCACTCTGACCTGCAGCATACTTCCATTTCAGCCTTGTCACAGGGGAGCCTGGCTGGACTCAGGAAGGGCAAAACACTGTTGTTCCACAGTTGATGATCACCACTGCACACATACAGTATGTGGCCTCTTGATGGATATTAACCCCATGTAACACACACCTATCCACCCAAGACCTGCCTACATAAAACTGAAATGCCTAGAATCAGTAAGTGGTCAGTGTCCTTGAACACATTAAATCTGACTACTGTTGCCGACTGCCGTGAAGGAACGTACAAGCCAGTCAAACTGAGTAAGCCAGTGATGACAGTAACATAATGATAACAAGAAATGATAACGGCAGGACATAGTGTCATGAGACACTCTATACACACACACACACACACACACACACACATATATATATATATATATATATATATATAACATATATATATATAGGCCGCAAGGAAAGCAGCAACTACCAAGTACCTGCAGAGAATAAGGCAAGTCCTGAGAAGTCAGCCGAATGTACACGAACAAAGGCCACCTATGCCCTGCTGGTTATCAGGTACCCCGCTGGCATAATAAGCTGGCCAAAGGAGGAGATGGAGGCCACTGACATCTAGACAAGTGAAGCTCCTTACAATGCACGGAGGGTTTCATCCCAAATCCAGCACCCTGACACTGTACACTAAGCGGAAGGAAGGAGGCTGAGGATTAGTGAGTGCCAAAGCCGCTATCCAGGATGAAACAACACAGATC
>NW_018128032.1:1054838-1070083 GCF_001952655.1 Monopterus albus | reverse complement strand
CTGGTAAAATATTTTTATATCTTTAAAGACATTACAAGCATTACAATGTGAAACATATAGGGCACTGTAGATCTAAAATATATACAGTATTTAATATTATACATTTCTTTGCCCCCTGAAAGCTGTCTACAGCCGCCTACATCTAGGTGATTTGACTTCACTCTAAAAAGCACTGCATCCATTAACGTGACACACGGCAAATGATCCCAGACATCTTTAATTGAAGCAGAGTGCTGTGATCACTGGTAACAATGGCATCTTTTTCTTTGCTAACTAGCAACAGCAATCTTACATTAAGAGCTCTGTTGTCACAATGCGGTCACAAAGACGTAGGTCACATTTGTGTGGTCAGTGAGGGTGTTTGGCTAAAGTGGAGGACTGATTGCAGGGGTGTGGTGATTATTCATTATCCTCTCAGCCAGTCACAGTAATTGTCTCATTCCAATTACAGTGCTGCAGTTGCTCAGGAAAGGATGTATAGTTCAGCTTCATCAAATGGGAAAATAATATCAGTTCAGTGTGGCATAAAGCAAATGTGGTAGGGCTAAACCATTATCTCAGTGTTACTTTGTTTATTTTCCAAAACCTATATGTATCAAGATACTGTATGGCAAATTTATAGAGAAAATCTAATTGACATTCAAAGCAACGAAATGTATTCCACCTTATGCTTTGACTGTGTGTGAAATCACATGCTCACTACTTTGTATATAACTCCACCGTGAGGACAGGAAAGAACACTTTCTCCTGCCCCCATGTTTGCCCCCAATTAACACCATAGAAGAAGACGTGGCAGCCTGATAAATGGCTATTTTCAAAATAGCCCCATGTCATGACAACTGTAAGTAGCTAATTTGCATTACCAGAATAGTCTAAAAATCCCCGTAATTAACATAATGAATGACGCACATCTAGCCAGGCTACCTGTTGTGTGCAAGGTGTGTAATGGTAGCTAGCTTTAAGTTTTATAGTAATGCTTGTTTGTTTTTTTAATCTCTGGACAGCTAACCAGCTGTTTATACTCTTAGACATTTATCTTTTACACTGAACCATGAGGATAAGGCTAAACATGGTCTTCCTGACTGCAGCAATTGTGTGTCTTCACTCAGGTGAACTGCAGTACAGTTTGATGTTTTGCTGTCCAGAAGAAGGGGAACACAGTGCATCCACAGTCAGCTCTTTCACCCATAAACCATGTGTTAAATCAGATCATCTTCACACCATAGTAAATTGAAAGGAAAGCACTCAGGAGCAGCCTTTTTATGTGAGGTTTGCAACAATTTTCCAGTTTGTTGTAGATGCATCATTCCAGTTTGCTGCCAGTGGACCTGCAGTCTACAGTGAGGGGCTGCTATAGGCTAGCTGATGCTAGTTATCTGTTTGCACATCATCTAATTTTATCTGTTGCTACTGTACATATCCAGACTCATACAAACATTAGAAAATTTGACGGATGATCACTGCCTTTAGTGAAAGGGTCTGCCAAATATGATAATAATCCAATCCAATGACACAGTGATAAGACTAGATATGTTGATGATAACGGTTCTGATATTAGGTAACACTGAGGCAGAATCAAGTGGGTAAAACCACTTGTTTCAAAGGCCACTCATTAGGTACAGTAGGTTTCAGTCAGATTCACATGTAAATCAAGCTCAAAGTGCTAATACTGTTAAAAAAGAGACTAGTAAAAATAATGTCATTCAACCAAAACACACCAATAATTATTTTGCTAGTGTTTTATGTTTCTTCAAAGTTACTTGAATATTTTCATTTTCAGCTATGCCATTCTTCAAACTTTCTGTATTTCACATCCATATATTGTAAATGGTCTTACTATACTTATATAGTGCTTTTCTATGCATTGCAGCACACTCAAACTGCTTTCACACTATTTGGCCATTCAAACTCCAAAACATTCACACATTCACGCACCAGTGATATCATTCAGTGCGACTGGAGGTTCAGTGTCATCTTGCTCAAGGACACTTTGACATGTGGACTGGACAACCCGGGAATCGGGAATCGACCCACTCTACCTCCTGAAGAGGGCCATGGGGGAGGGCTGGAGCTAATCCCAGCTGACATTGGGCAAAAGGCAGAGTACACCCTTGCCAGTCTATCACAGGGCTGATACTTAGAGGCAGACAACCGCACACACTCAACCTAAGTTACATGTCTCTGGACTGTGGGAGGAAGCCGGAGTACCCGGAGAGAACCCACGCTGCCATGGGGTCAGTGAGGGCTCGAACCCAGAATGTTCTTGCTGTGAGGGCACAGTACTAACCACTGCACTACAGTCATAAGAATTAATTAATCCCTGGTGGGAAATTCACAAGCTACCCCAAAGTATGTAAAGTACTTCATATTATACTGTTATTATAAAATAGTTAACGTTATACTGTTACTGTGATGTACACAGTAATACATCAATAATTATAATCCAGTAATGTAATGTGCCATGTGCCCTTCTGCAAAAAAAATATTTTAAAAATTAACTAGTAACTGAAGTTATAAAATATTAGTGGAGTAAAAAATACAACATTTGGATCTGAAATGCAGAGAAGTTGAAGAATGGCATGGCTGAAAATGCAAATATTTAAATAACCTTGTAGAAACATAAAACACTGTATGAATAATTGATGGTGTGTTTTAGGTGAATAACATTATTATTACTAGTCTTTTTTGAACAATATTAGGATTTTTGAACTAGATTGGAAGAATGTAATTATGCGCAATAAAACAATAAACCTCTGGAAAAGTGCATGTGGGGGTGGGTTTAAAAGTGTGACGTCACCAGAGTTTGACAGGTGTGGCATTACTGCCTTCTCTGATCTGTGCACTTCCACCACTGTATACTGAAGACAGAAAAGGTGCATATGCAGCTTCTTGATTTATGCTAGTGCTGATACCATTTTTAAGGTTTATAAGGTTTAATTATGTTTATTTGCTTTTATAGGCTACACTGAACTCTGTAAAAGTAAGAATAAGAAGTAATAAAGTGTGAAGTAGGAAGAAAACTAACCTTTGGTTAGACTTATGTTTCATGTGATGTGATCTCCCCTCAGTGGCTTATTTAGTTTTTGGAAACCAGTGCCATCACTGCCAATTTTGAGCAAAACACATTGCTGTTTTTATGCAGTCTAAATGACAATTTTAACAAAATAGCACCGTCCTGTCTTGTAGCCCCTTGTCTGCATGAAGGTCCCATGTTGTTGTGCCTGTTTTTTGACCTCTGTACCACGCAAAACACCAAAGGAACAGGCAAAACACATTTCAAGGTCAGGAAAATAGCACAGCTGGCACTTGTCTTGGTGCTGTCATGCAAAAAAAGTCCTTAATTTGACTTCTAATACCACTTATTTTTGGTCATGATGCTTCTTACAAAATAATTAGAATATGAAATAGGCTTGGAAAACCTCTGAGCTTTCAGAGTCAAATTTTGAAGCTCAGACTCATAGAAACGGAGTCATTATCACTGTACGGGCCAACCAACACTTGTCAATTATCAGTGTCATCCAAACCCAGATCAGGAAAACAACTGTGGATCAGGTTGTCTAAGGATTCGAATATGAATGCAGAGGAGATTTGAGTGCTGCAGCAGAGATGTCAAATCAAACGCTCTTGTGAGCATCAGCCACTGATCAATCCCAGTGCAATCAAGCATAGCCTCTTCTCAGGGTGACATTTTCTTTCAGTTAGTTTCTTAGCCGAGTCTCTGTCTGCCAACACATGGCACATCAGCCACTGATCAAGCTGTCTGAATACTGCTTCGACAGTAATGTAGTACTGGTATTACCATTATGAAAGTAGGCTAAAATTAAGACGGTATAAATGCTAAACTTGACCCACACAATACATCATCATTGGGTACTATTCGAGCCCTTAGACAAGTGTATCTTAATTATATGTTCTAAATTTGAGTGTAATTTTAACCTGAAGACACTCATATAATTTCATATGCTGTAATTAATGGCTTTAATAATAGTTAATAAATAATTCACTAATGGTTTGGACTTCAGGTATAAAGCTTTAACAGGATCAATTTTAGGTTTGCCTGCTTGTGGAAAACCTTGATGAATTTAAGAAGTAGGGCTGGAAAATAGTTTTCTATCTTATCACTGGTGTATAACAAATCTGGAAAACATTTACACATGACTTTTAATAAAGCTATTAACTGCAATTGATCACATTATAAGAGCTGCCTTTGTAATGTGTAAATAAAAAAAGTTGAATTTATCACAAATGAATGGTGATAATTAAAACCCTACATTCAAGCTCTTATAGAGCTTACTTTAAAAGAATAATATGTCTATAAAAATGTATTAAAAAGAATAATAAATCAGTTTGGGAATCAAAACAGTTGTTTCCCGAATGCCGATTTGCATTTAAGAAACATTTAGCATAAAGTAAGATGAAGTTTTAAGGAAATCAAAACCGAATATTTGAAAGTGAATTTAAAAAAAAACAATACAAAATCTAAAAACTGCTCAAAAATGTGATTAAACCACCTGCATGCAGTCTCACATGATCACGTATAAGAGATGAAAAACATCATTTCAATGCAGCTGTTGGATGGAACAAACCTCCTCCCATACTTTAGCAGCAGCAGCTGAATGCTGGGCTCTGCTATATTTACTGTAAATGACACTCCAGCTGTCATTTATGCTAACAAGCATTTCTATCACTTTGCATGTTGAGTCTCTCTCACACCATCAGTTCTGTACCTGCCACCATGATAAATGGCTGCAAAACCAATTCAGCCAGTTTGGAAATATGTTTAAATTAGTCATTGGGGTTCTTTCTTGCCATTATGGCTTTCTTGTCTGAGATAAACATGATCACAGGAACTTTATAAAACCGGTGTGATGTGCGCCTTTTAATCTCAATATGTGCAGGAGCTAACAAATGAATGAAGGAAGGAATTAATGAATTCCACAACGAGTAGCGATTTGTCTTTCCTGGGGTACAGGAGGTCGTGACTCTCTGGCTGTCTTTATGTATCCGCTGCCACTATGGATTAGCCCTGCACAGCATGTCAGTGGCATTTTGCTGATCTAACCGTCCTGTTGTCCCTCCCTCCCTTACACAACACTTGACAACTCATAAACATAAACTGACTTCAGCTCCTGTAGGGAATACTGGAGGCACAGATGGCATTTAGCTTCAGATTCGCTCTAAATATTTCATCTCTCAACAAGCCAAATGAATCCTCTCCATTCTAATACATATATAATTTGACAACAAGCCCAGAGATATCCACTCTGTGTAAATACGATATGACTAAAATGAATATACCCCCTTGCTGCACAATAAGTGTGCAGTGAATAATTGATGACCCCTAATCATAACTGAGAAGTGATCAGGATTTTTCACCACTCCATATTATATACCCCTGTCTGCAGCAGCTTGCAGCTGGCCAAAGGCACTGCAATTCATGGGAAATGTGCAAATATAAAAGATTAAGCTTTGTCTCGTCTTAACAACACTTTCTATCAGCAGGCAAGGTGTAACTAAATGTTCACAGCAAGTGTTTAAGCAACTTTAAATCTAAACAGGAATCTCTGAATTAAAAATTAGTGTGAAAGCAGCTTCAGGGCAAATAGTTTGTAAGCCTTATGAGAAACATAACATGAGCCTGGACTGCAGCTGTGAATGCAAATTTTGATCATAACACACTGTATTGAGCAAGGGTACACATGGCAACAGGAAAAGGAAGACAGCGAGTGAATGAAAGAATGCACTGCCCTGCCTCAGCTGTATATGCCAGCCATGGGCGCATCAGCAGCCTATATACATGTCAATCAACATAATCAGCACAAAACATTAATGATTTAGAGGAGGACTGCATTTTGTTCTCAGGGGAAGCACTTCTAGTGACCAGGCAGCAGGGAAGCGGACAAGCCTGGAGCATGTGAAGCAAACTGTTGTTCCACTGACCTGTCAGTTCCTCATCCCCTTTCATCCATCTGATGTAGGCAGGTGGCTTGCTGCCCATGGCTGTGCAGGTGAGCTCCGTCTCATTCCCCTCGCTGACCACATCATCACGGCTCTCGATGACCGGGCTGCCTGGTGGCACTGGTAAGAAGGACACCAGCATTGCAACGTTTAGGCAGTGCTTAAAGGCAGTGCCTTATCTGACAGTGCTTAAAGGTAAGGGCCCAAAACACATGGATTACTTTATGTAGCGCGTGTATTCCTGTGTGTCACCATAAAGAAATGATCAAATCACTATGAGTTTTAATGTATGATAACTCACACTTACAGTTATGTTAATTCATAAGCTATCAAATTTGATTTGATCAGTCTCTGAAAGCAGAACAGTATCTGCCCAGATTCACCATTAATCAATGTACTATGCATTAAGTAATAATTTCCAGATTAGTATGATGGCATGACTTTGCCTGATGGGACACAAGTCAGTGTAACTTGTAAGAAAGTGTGATCTCAGGTGTGAAATAGTGATAAAGTAACTATGACACTTCGCGTGTCATATTTACGCTCAGGAGTCTGTTAGCTTCAACGTATCTGTCCATTTTCCCCCGACTTGTCATCTGGCACCTGCTTGGCTGGTGTTGAAGCTTGAATTAAATGAGACATGCAACAAGAGCCAGTGGCTCACGCAGCAAAGTGTAGGTGTTTATATCTTATAGCCAGTTCGATGAAAAGCCACCTCATATTTCCATGGAAATAAATACTTTTCTGCTTTCAGAGACTGATCAAACTAATGGATCTGAAATGTCCTTTTCTATGTAACTGGATTCCTGCTAATTTGATCACAGAAATTAATGGATAAACTGACTAAGAGTCTGCACCTGCAGTATGCTGGTGTGCACCCAGTTTTAGCTTCAACATTTACAAATTCATATTTAACTACATAGTAGGTCATATACCCACAGCTCCAGCTCCTACTCTCTACACCACTGATAGCTAGATGTGGGTAAAGGGGGGTAATGTGGTATTGCCTTGTAATTTAGAATTATGAGATTTTCTCTAAAAAAGCCTTCTGTTGTCTGCCACGTAATCAGAAACAGAATCACATAGGCTTAATCATTTCTTATCAGTGAGCAAAAGGACACAGCTGTTAATCCATGCATCAAATCATTATGTGTTATGCATTAGTTATGCATTACTTAAGCATGTGTTTCACACCCTTGTTATAAAATGTTAATCAAAATGCCAAAATTATGTAAATATATGTAATTATAACCTGTGGCCACATGGGTGTGAAACCTATACAGAACATGGATAAGGCACAGTTGTCCCTCATCTCTTGCATTAGTCATCACAGCAAACTTGCTGAACTCCAGTTACTTGAAAGCAAAAAGTCAGCGGGATGTTTATTTCGAGGACTCTTCAATGCAACCCTTAGTTCAGAAATACTGCAGCTAGGTTTCAATTGTACAACCAGAGTAATTACTTTAAAGTGCCTTTAATTCCTTTCAATCCCCCAGGATGTCTGCATGTATAATAAAGCTTAACTAGAGTAATTTCACTCCAAAGCATCAAAGTGTGGCACAGCTGACTCTCAATAGGGAATCGTTTGGAGCAGCCAAGTCAACATTCACCGGGATTCACAGAGTCAACACAGCTGCCAAAACCAACGCGGTCTGAGCCATCAGTTTCAGCATCTGCTCCTTTTCGTTATGCTGTTGAGCGCTGCGAGAGCCTAATTGGCTGACATTTTGTTTCAGTTGCTAAAGATAACAGGATCAAAGATGACTATTATTTTATATTCACTATCTAAAAAAGAAACCAAATACAATAAAACTGTAATGTGTGTGATGGTGGTGTGATACATGTGTGAGGTTCACGCGTGCACCCTCACACCTACCCAGGACAGTGATGTCTGCGTAGGCTTCCTGAGGAGGATCTGTGTAGAGCTGGCACACATAGCGTCCCTCATCGGAGAGTGACACATTGGACAGAGACACCCGCAGTTCGCTGTCAGAGAAATTCACCAGCTGGAACCGACTGTCCTTCAGAGCTATGGGGATATATGTGAGACAGAGACGGTGAAGACACACAGTACAGGGACACAAACGCGAGACACGGAGTGAGAAGGAAGCAGAAAGAGGGGGGAAGTGGGAAGTGGAGAGGGGTGTGAATGAGAGCAGGGATGGAGGAAGATGAAGGAGATGCTAGGAGAAAATGAGGCACCCACAGGAGGGGAAGGTAATGGGGGAGAGTGCTGCCCTTTTGTGGGCTTTCTCCTTAATTGAGTAAAAGAAAAGTGAGTTTCAAAATGATTCATACAAGTTGATTTATAAAGTAGCTTTACAGTCCATAGAGCACTCGTAGAGTCAGGAAAGTGTGAAGAGTGCTCATGAGGACTCCTAACAAGCTAGGAACTCTTAAAAATGGGCTGCTGCTGGTCATGGATGGATGCATCAAACTCACATATTCCAGAGAAAGAAGAGGCATTCAAACATACATAATGAATTAAATCATAGCACAGTGGCAGAGAGGGCTGGATGCCTGAAAATCAAAATCAAAAGTCACCAAGAATCTGTATTCTAATGCCTGTAAAGATGGCCTAAATTTTCTTTTAAAGTCATCAAACCAGGTTAGCCAGCACTCAGGGTTTTCTCCTGAGCCCCGAGCTCCCCTTTACATAAACCGTTTGGGTTGATTTGATTAGGAGCCCTTTTGATCTTTTGACCTGCTTTTTTGTCAAGTCCTCTCTGCTGCTGTTGAGCTAACAAGACCTCAATTCAGCCCCTGTTTAAAGCGCAGGAGTTTGTTATTCCCATCAGGCTTTATTCTTAGCATCGTGATCATTACCTAAGGTCTCAGGGCAGTGTCAACATGAAACCTCATCCACCGGTGTAATTTGAGAGCTCTTTGGAAGTCTCTGCTCAAAGGAAAACAATGACACTGATGCACTTTGAGAGCCGCAGCACCTGCTGGGGAGGGAAACCCTTCACATCAGAGACGCCGAATTGGTTTCATAACTGGCTGACTGCTTACATAAGAGTGTGGAGGGTGCCCAGCATCTAGTATTTATTAACCTGTGATTAGGTATGTTTTCAGCACATTATGTCAATATTTCAAGGAGGCCATTGTTTTTATTAGTGATTAATATGCTGATGATATGTTTGATTGGTCTTTTAGGTCAATAAAATAAAAAACAGTGAAAAAAGCCCATCAGATTCCCGAGACACATTCAACTTGTTTATTTGGTCCAAAATAGAAAGGTAGTCAGTATACTCTCAGCTGATGTCGGTGAAGTTGAGCAGTTTTTTTGCTGCAAAAACAATATAAATAATAAATGGCTTAGTAAAGCTGTGTTTGATTGATGTTCTTTTAGTCAGTTATTCAATGAATACTTTCAGCTTGTTTTGTGCTGTTACCCTCCATAAAGCTTGAAAAATGCCATGAAAGAAATCTATTGAGCCATATTTGTATAAGCTATTGTATATAGCTACTGTATTATCAAATCAATCTAGGTCACAAATATTTACTGTACACAGACATGTGACCTAGCATGTGAGTGTCACTCAGCTCTATGGAGCTTTGTAGTGGCTGTCAGCTCTGTTTTGGTTTTTTGGCCCGCATCATTTACTGTTTGGTTCATCTTACTGCTCTCACAGTGCACAGAGCATAAGCTAGCACCTAGCTGGTGAACAGAGTTGAGATTTAGCAGCTAATGAAGCAGCCAAACATTTCCCTAAGGACAGTGTGGAAAGCACAACAGAGCTAAAACAGTGTGAATACTTGACTTCCACTCATCCGGTGGCCAAAAACACAACTCCAAATGAATAATAATGTCGCTGTTTGCTAACAAGTGAGTCTAAAAGGGAACTGTATGTCAGTGTTGTGCTCACAGTTTGTCTCCACTGTGGTAAAATGGTAAAAATTGTTATTGCAGGGTTAACCTGCTGAGCAAACGGTTGAAAAAAGGAATGGAAACCTGTCACTGTTTAAACTTGTTCCTATTGGAATCCATTGTAACCAACAGGAGTGAGATGAATTTAAGCTGTACAGCTGACATTCTTCCTAAAGTACCTTTTATTGAAAGAGGCAGCTGTTTACTTGCACTTAAAGGGCCTGAAAATGTATTTTCACAATCAGCTTCTACATGAATACACTGTTGTCAGTTTTGCTTATGTTACCTGAAAGATTTCTGTATTTGAGTTTTGTCCTTGCTCTTCTTGTTGGTTTGAAATGGGCAGAGCTCATATTTAAGAAACAACATACGAACTTTTGAATCAAAATGTTGTGAGGTTGTTTTCTCCTATTGCAGGGCCACTGTCAATTAAATCTGATCCACGCCTCCACAGTCCTAATGAAGCAGATCACTTGTATTTTCTCCTCCTAATAAATAATATCTACACAGCTCTACCTCAGAGTTTAACTTTGATAGATGCTTATTTAGTCATTAGTGTTATAAAGAAACCGTGAAGACTTGAAACCAGGTTTCAGGAGCTTTGCATCCCACAGGCATTGAGTATTTGATGCTAACATGAAAGTCATTTTGAACATTAAACCTCACACAGAGTCAGAAAACTGAAGAAAGATGCAGTGAATAAATAATGGTGTGATATTGCATCACCATCCATAGAGGGCCACCTTCGTTGATAAAAGCCCCTTTTTCCCATTTCAGATGACAACTCTGCCGAATTGCATGTCATTTTGTATATATCTAGCAGAATAAATAGCTCATCCCAACAAGAGTGGCTCAGCCTCTATACCTATGACATAATTTATCTTTATTTGCTGCAATGGAAATTGTTTATTTGGCCTTTGCTGGTACTGTAAAAGCTGTTATCATTTTGGTATTTATGTGCAGATCTGTTTCTGTGGCTGCCGCTTCAGTTGTAGCTGCTGTTCTTGTAGCTCCCGGTGTGTCTCTGTGTCACTGCTGTTTACTTCCTTGTATACAAAGATCTGCTACTGTGTCGAGCGGCCCCGTTGACAGTTAACAATGCCACTGGCTGAGGGGGGTCCCCACAGAACCAGCAGTCCTTCAGGAACAGAGCCTAGAATAGTGCTGCCATGGGGTTCACTAGACCCCATCACGAGGAAAACAAACATGCAGCGGCAGCAGCGGCAGCCCAGTGACATTTTAACCGCCTGTCAGAAATCTGACATATATTCAGATTCTCACTGCAGATAAACAAAACCTGT
The DNA here is from genome assembly GCF_001952655.1 of Monopterus albus. Classification (NCBI taxonomy): domain Eukaryota; kingdom Metazoa; phylum Chordata; class Actinopteri; order Synbranchiformes; family Synbranchidae; genus Monopterus; species Monopterus albus. Next base: position 1,058,953 of record NW_018128032.1, on the reverse strand, counting down.
TGTGTTTTGTAATTGACAATGACACTGGACTGATTTGGACATGTTCACAAGCCCACGTGGAGCAGCTCAATAGAAAATGATGAGGAAAAGGCTTTTTTAACCTTGTGGAAAGATTTCCTCAACAGTACAGTGCTAATATTTATCATTACTGTGTAAGATCTAATTATTTTGTGCTGTTTTTCTAAATATCCCCAATCTCTGTGTCCTCCTTGGAGTCAGAGTGAATATGTTTACGATGTGGAGCACAACTTGACTTGTGCTTTTTACCAATTCATTCTCTTTTGCTATGTTCTCAGGCAGCTTTGCGTATTTTGTACAAATATGACAAGAATGTGCACTCAGACCCCCGTGATGCTGCTCGCAAGTGAGAAAATGGAACACATGCCTCGCTACCTAGACTTGTGAAATAACAGTTGGGATGCAATACAGACAGAAATGAAGGGTGCTTCTCGTTCACCTTGAATCCTGGCTCAGATCCCAGATACAAACAAGTAAAAAAAAACAGTGACAAGAACCCGGTTCAAAGTAGAAGTACCCCATATGCTCACACATAGTCATAATGCTCAATATCTTAATCTCAAAAATTATTGTAAAATCTAATGCAGCAAGTGACAAGGACACAAAAGTATTCCCATTATGGTAGCACTGTTAATTATCTCATATTAATCTTGCTGCATTATGAGCTTAATGACTTGTGCAAAAGAGCTAAAAAGTCAAGGACAGATAGAATCAAGTTTGCACAAGAAGACTAAGCCAAAGCTGGAGCTGATCTTGTGGTGATGTCAAAACCAGAGAGATTGCTGTGAAATTTAATGCTGACATACAGACTCACACCTCAGGAAAAAAAAAACAGTTGGAGCAGTTATTCTTTAGAAAACAAACTGACAGCAGCGGAATAGTGTAGACGTGTGTGCAAAGTGATGTGAGAAATATTCAACCCCAAATTGCATGTTGAGGTGCAACAATGATGGTGGCATTTTTTTTACTTAAAAATGTAAGTTTATGGCTGCAGCTAATGATATTTTCATTAGTGATCAGCTGCTGATTATTTTCTCAGTCAATCAATTAGTTGGTTGTCTATATGATAGGAAATCGTGAAAGAAAAGCTCAGTGTTACATATTCAAATGTCTTGTTTTGTCAGACTGCGAGGCTGAAACCTAAAGATATACAGATTAGCTTGAGCAGCTAATGTTCAGTAGCGTCTCCCTCCAGTCAAAAATCTCGTAGCTGCTGTTCTTGTAGCTCCCGGTGTGTCTCTGTGTCACTGCTGTTTACTTCCTTGTATACAAAGATCTGCTACTGTGTCGAGCGGCCCCGTTGACAGTTAACAATGCCACTGGCTGAGGGGGGTCCCCACAGAACCAGCAGTCCTTCAGGAACAGAGCCTAGAATAGTGCTGCCATGGGGTTCACTAGACCCCATCACGAGGAAAACAAACATGCAGCGGCAGCAGCGGCAGCCCAGTGACATTTTAACCGCCTGTCAGAAATCTGACATATATTCAGATTCTCACTGCAGATAAACAAAACCTGTTGTGTTTTGTAATTGACAATGACACTGGACTGATTTGGACATGTTCACAAGCCCACGTGGAGCAGCTCAATAGAAAATGATGAGGAAAAGGCTTTTTTAACCTTGTGGAAAGATTTCCTCAACAGTACAGTGCTAATATTTATCATTACTGTGTAAGATCTAATTATTTTGTGCTGTTTTTCTAAATATCCCCAATCTCTGTGTCCTCCTTGGAGTCAGAGTGAATATGTTTACGATGTGGAGCACAACTTGACTTGTGCTTTTTACCAATTCATTCTCTTTTGCTATGTTCTCAGGCAGCTTTGCGTATTTTGTACAAATATGACAAGAATGTGCACTCAGACCCCCGTGATGCTGCTCGCAAGTGAGAAAATGGAACACATGCCTCGCTACCTAGACTTGTGAAATAACAGTTGGGATGCAATACAGACAGAAATGAAGGGTGCTTCTCGTTCACCTTGAATCCTGGCTCAGATCCCAGATACAAACAAGTAAAAAAAAACAGTGACAAGAACCCGGTTCAAAGTAGAAGTACCCCATATGCTCACACATAGTCATAATGTTCAATATCTTAATCTCAAAAATTATTGTAAAATCTAATGCAGCAAGTGACAAGGACACAAAAGTATTCCCATTATGGTAGCACTGTTAATTATCTCATATTAATCTTGCTGCATTATGAGCTTAATGACTTGTGCAAAAGAGCCAAAAAGTCAAGGACAGATAGAATCAAGTTTGCACAAGAAGACTAAGCCAAAGCTGGAGCTGATCTTGTGGTGATGTCAAAACCAGAGAGATTGCTGTGAAATTTAATGCTGACATACAGACTCACACCTCAGGAAAAAAAAAAAACAGTTGGAGCAGTTATTCTTTAGAAAACAAACTGACAGCAGCGGAATAGTGTAGACGTGTGTGCAAAGTGATGTGAGAAATATTCAACCCCAAATTGCATGTTGAGGTGCAACAATGATGGTGGCATTTTTTTTACTTAAAAATGTAAGTTTATGGCTGCAGCTAACGATATTTTCATTAGTGATCAGCTGCTGATTATTTTCTCAGTCAATCAATTAGTTGGTTGTCTATATGATAGGAAATCGTGAAAGAAAAGCTCAGTGTTACATATTCAAATGTCTTGTTTTGTCAGACTGCGAGGCTGAAACCTAAAGATATACAGATTAGCTTGAGTCAAAAATCTTTTTAGCTTATTGTTATTTCACCTGGAGCTTCACTGTGCAGAATAATGTATAAGCAGAGTTTGGAACCAGAAGGCTGTTTTCACATTCACCTGCTGAAGGAGGGAGGTTTCCTGGTGTTCACCTGAAATCTCATTTTACGGTACATGCGAGCACAGTTTAGTGACATCACAGCTAGTTTGTAAGTAAATCATGGTATATTATGCAACTTCAACACATGTGATGAGGGAACGTGAATCCTCCAGCACAAGTACTCTGAGAATAAACATACAGTATATCCATATTCATAATTGGAGTATTTTTTTTAAACATTTTAAACAAGATAATTTGTTCTACAGGTCCTATATTTCCTCACAAATTTTCTAAAAACCTTCCTCATAATTAAATAAAAATTATCCTGTATTTAGATGAACATTATTAGGATATTTACAAGGAATACTTTGCAATTTGGTGCTTATTATAAGGGAAATGGAGAACCAGTTGTTTCAGCTCTAGTTACACTAGTAACAGTTAATTTAAAAAAAGAGAACATTCACCTTGTAGTTACTGTTTTGCTGCAATTTTATAAAGTGTGCGTGCACAACTGAGCCAAATATAGGTTAAATGATGAATGGATGCTTACACCGGACAACTTTGGTGATAACTTGGTAAGAAAAATATTTTCATCACAGATATGAACATGACTAAAACTGTGACTGTAAAAGAAAATCAGTTAAATCCTTATAAAAATATTCTTGGTGTAAAAAAGGATCAAGCCCAGATAGTCATACTTGGAGAAAAAAAAAAAGCTTTGGCCATGAGACCTTTGTGCAATTGTTTTGCAGTGGGAAAACAAATTTATCTCACTTTTTGTGCAAGAAGAACGTGTTTGCATTTTAGGACACCACGTCAGATATTGCTAACACTGCATCTGAGGCGCCAGCACTTACGCCGAACGTCTTTGAAGTAAATGGTCTGTCTGCTGGGGTTGAGCAGCTGGATGACGGAGTCGTCGTTGTTCTTCACTCTGCAGCTGATGGTGGCCATCTCCCCCTCGATCACTGACACATTGTCAGTTGCCAGGTTCTGACCTTCAACTTCACAGAACAGAAAAAAGCACAAATGGAAAAATTACATTTCAAGTGGGAGACAAGCAGCCCTGTCTGGATATTTACAGCCTATCAAATGCTTAAACTTCCTATGACAGGGGCCGCATATCAACACATGCACAGTGTAAACATACATGAACAGGCCCTGTAGATTGTCTGTTTGCAGCCATATCTAATCCTTCTAATATAAGAGCTATGTGCAGTGTTTGTCACTATTGATCTCCCCCAGCTCAGAGTGGGCCCTGTGAGCCAGTGCCAGATGGGCTGTAAGCTCTGCTGCCCACGGAGGTAGTAGGGAGA
>NW_018128032.1:1036699-1054790 GCF_001952655.1 Monopterus albus | reverse complement strand
GTGGCTGGGGTGGAGGAGGGGAGAAAGAGTGGGAGAGTTCAACAGAGAAGAGTAAGAGAGAGAGCAAGGAGAGATGAGCAGGGCTGGATGCTGTTTATGGTTAAGCTTTATCAGAGCCCTCCATCTGAGGTTCCATGTGACCAATGTGTGCTCAGTGTGCTCAGCGGCTCGGCTGTGTATCTCTGAATAAGAGTGCTGTAAGCATCTGAGTCACTCTCTGTACACCAGCATTGTTGCAACAGACAGGCCCTGGACCTTGTCATCGTAACTTACACCACACACCAAAAGCCTGGCTTTGTTTCCCCCGTCTTCCCAGAGAAAGAACAAGAGAATCAAAAGTCACCTTGTGCTATATTTATATGGCAGGAGCCAGAAATGCATAAGGAGAGTGGAGAATATGTTTTAATGCTTCAGATTCACACCAGGGGAGGAACAGCGCTCTCAGCCACAGCCCCAAGAAAACATCGGAAATGCATTTGCATGCCAGAGATGTCAGACACCTCTATTGCTTTTTGACATTTGAGGAAAAAAACACCTGCATTTTCAGATAGTGATAATGGGGATAGACAACTAAACTAACATGAATGAATTCTGTGAATGTGGCAAGCAATAAGAAATTAACCTCCTGTGGAGAAAAGCTGCTCGGACCTGTCTGATGCAATGAACTACCCATTTCATCCCACTCTGAAAGTTTAGTACAAAAGGAAAGTAATGGGTGAAAACAGAAAGCACATACAGTACAGCAGTCCATTAAAGGTTTAGAATCCAAGATAGGTTTTACAGTGCACTTGTTAATGTTCCTGAGCATAATGTAATAAAATAATATTAAACTGGACACAGACATGAACCAAATTAAATAGTTCAGCAGAAGGTGACAGTGATTCAGGTGCAGTGTTGACATGACATAGACACAGTAGTACCTCATAAAGTCCACTAGGGGCAGAATGGACAGCATTGACTGTGAATGGGGAAGGGTAGGGTAGGTACTTTATTGATCCCACAGTGGGGAAATTTCTGTGTTACAGCAGCAATAGAGAACAACTATCATAACACCATAAGAACAGACACCACCATAATGGGGGGGTATACTGTATAAATCAGTGCAGGGGTTCCCAACCTTTTAGCACTTTTTTCGTATTGACTTTCCAGCTCTCAGACTTGCTTTTATTCATGCTGATTTGGTAATTGCAACAGTAAGAAGAACACACACAGATCATCAAGATAAATCGGAATCTCTCAGCCTGATAATGCCAGACCAGAATGCTGATACCAGGTGATTCTGAAAAACCTGTACCTGGTCAGTGCCAGCATTTTTCTCACTTTCTGCAGTGTCTATGCAGGGCAACTACAGTATTGTTAAGGTTAGGGAACCATTGTGTTTACAGCAAATAAAGTAAAGTTAAAGCACTGGTACAGAATTAGCATATAACAGGCTTTAATAACTGCCTTTAAAGTCATATATTATTATTATTATTATTATTATTGTGCCTTTATCCTGGTGGTATCCCACTAGGCTGGGAATCAGTGTGAATGAATTAAGAAAGCTGAGTGAGTGACTATGTTTTGCTACATCCAAGTCACCATCCATAAATAAATAAATAAATGTAAAAAAATAAAGTGAAAGATCATTTTGAGCATCAAACCAAAATAATCATCATGTGGAGAGCTGAAATTTGTACTTTTGTAATGGTATCAAGTGTGCTAGAGCTCCTCTGCACATGTACTACGTGCTGCAGAAGATGAGGCGAAAGCGATATGAAGTGTTTTGATGTCTATTTTATTTCATTGCTGTAAAAGTAATATATTTGGCAGTCAAAACACAAACATGGAGCAGCCTCAAAGCAAGGTTATTCTGCTCCCAATCTGTTGGGAGAGAAAGGGAATGCAATAGATAAATTCTCCATAAGGTTTAGCAGCCCCAAGCAAGGTTGGTCCCCCTCCAATATCCTAGCCCAGGCTCATCTCCAATTCAAAACACACATAAATAACGTCGCTGTGATTAGCAATCCCATCAAAGCGAAAACAGACCACTTTGTGGAACATGGAGGGTTTTCGCAATTGGAGTAAACATTTTCAATTGCCTCAGCATCCTGGTCATGATTGGGTGCAAATGAGGAGAGGCAGTCATTAATTCTGGTTGGTGGGTAGGGGGGTGGAGGGGAGTGGGCAGAGGCATGGCACAGATGACTGGCTGATAAATTCACACTCATTCCAGCAGCTGTCTGGAAGAGTAAAGTGCCTGTATCTCTACACATGGCTGCCCTCCTGTTCCTGCATCACAACATACTGAATGAAACAGTCCGAGGGAAATACAGACCTTCAAAAGTCTGTGCGCTCTCTGAGGGGATCTACAATCTGGCATCGAGTGTCTGGCATGGAGACTCTGCTCATCAGCCATATTCAAAATGCAAAACAGCACCAACCCGAACCAATTTTAACAAAAAGTCGACAAAATCGGGAAATATTAGTGGCTCCTCAATCAAAAGTTGGGACAGAGCACCTTTGAATTAAGTTGGCTCTGGCTTTGAACTTATCTCTCTTGTTTTCACATCAAAAGACATGAAAGAAGCAGCAAAAAGCAGGACAGCTAGGCCACAGTTCCTCTCCCTCGAGTCTGCGGCAGTTGTTCCTTTCAAGGAACAACCAGGACTACAGACAGTCATTAACAATAAGTTTCACCCTGTCCTTCTCTGATGCTGCCTTTTCATTGTTGTGTGTCTTTATCCCACTCAGTCATTAAACCCTGATCCTCCTGATGAAATGCTGCCCGTAGGGTGTTCACACGTAAGAAGCCTTCTGTCTCAGGATATAATTAGCAAGGTGCCATTTCTCCAAGACCCTTTGCATGAGAAGGTTTCAAAAAATTTCATACCCACTAATTTGAACATCTTTTTTTTAACCAAAGATAAACTCTCTTAGAAGCTGTGTGCCACTGTTTGTGTGATAATGCTAAAAGCATAACTAGAAAACAAGTTGAGGAAAACTTTCTCTTCTTTTTTCAACTGAAACATTGCAAGGTATTGTTTTTCTGACATTAATGAAACGGTTGATATGGTGTAATGACTGGATGCCACTTTCTAATGGGGTAATCTTCGTAAAGAATTGATAAATCATAACTAATGTGTGTTGTTAACTGAAGCTTTAAATTTCAGTTTGAAGCCACTATTAAGACTGAAAAAAATCCCTTTGAATTTCCCTTTCAGAAATGAGCTGGGGAAGACCTGGCCCAAAAGCCATTTATTAACAACTTATTAAGCATGTGCAGTTTTAACATATTACCACCAACTGAAGTAATTAACAAAGTTATTGGTATTTGTTATACATAAAGAATAAATGGGCCAGTGGGATTTTTCACAACCTGGCAGCCCATAATAGATGCATAGCTAACTTATAACTGATTTGTAAAGCATTAGTAAATTATTTATTTAACAACTATAAAGCATTTGTTACAACTCATAAACCTACATGTTCGTAAAAGTACCTCCAAAGGACTCACAACACCATTAACCCTTTAAAATATTAAATGGTTTTGTTTATTACATTAGGAACGCCAAGCCCAAATTTGGGGCACCAAGCCCTGAAGAAGAAAGAAGATTTAGTTTTGCAATCTTGTTATTTATTAGAAAGTGATACCAGTAAATGTGTTTCCTTACATTTTTACTTATTTTGCCTGCAATCTAATAATACCAAACCACATCATTACTTAATTCATAGTAACCTCACACCATGGTTAAAAAGAAAATACCACAAAGAGCTGAGAGGTTAGCACACCTTGTTTCTGTGAGGTGCTAGCTTGCACTCTGAGCTGAAAGGAGGAGACACAGCACACTCACAACTCACTTTCCTGAAGAAGACAATGAGTGCTGAAAGAGCTAAATGTTGTTTGAATAAAATGTATAACCCGAGCCAATACGATACAAATATTTTGTCTACCCTCTTGCTTGGGCAAGGACAGGACTCAGAGATGCATTAAGGTCAGAGTTTCTCATATGTGCATGGTTTGATAGGTTAAGGTTAAAGAATAGTGTACAAAATCATTATATGTGCATTTGAGGTTAGGTTAAAAATGGTGTTGCTTATTATGGGGCCCTAAAGATTTATGATGACATGGCCTGATGTCTCCTTACTAGGGCCAAATAATAGTTAAATATCATTTAATGTGAATATTGATCTTCCATAGGAAGGCTCATTCATTCTTTGGCACATGTAACTGTGCATCATCAACTTTACACAAGCATTTTACTGTGAACAGTTATTTACAAATTATTTTTATTTTACAACATTTTTTATTTGTGAATATTTCTTAATGAATAATTTTAAGCCATGCTGGTGGCTCTAGGAGTCGTCCATCAGTTGGTCAGTCCACAATGTTTAGTGCCAAATGTTAACATGGTGAACACAGGAAACATTATAGGCCCTATCTTGCAACAAACACATGGTGTGCAGTGTGGGTAGTGCGTGTTTCCTAATGTCCTACCTGTGCAATTATCGTTTTCATGACATGTGCATCATGTTGCCTTTTTACCAAGCAGCAGACTGTTTGAGGCTAGTGTGTCTGCTGCATGTGATGTGTTGCTGGTTAACAAGCGGATTAACAATCCATGATGTTATTGTCAGTGCTACGCTACCTGTTGGAATTAATTACACTGCTTTGGGACTGTGTGTGTTTTTGTGGGGGAAGATGCAGTGACCACCGGTTGGATTTACCAACCTTGGAGCTACTTGAAAGGGAGTGATGTTTCCACTACTTGGTGGGACTTAATGGTAAGTTTAAAAAAACCCATATTGCATGTCTGTCAATGCCTTGTTTCTGTAACATTAGAGAGATTTGTTTTAAGGCTGGAGTAGTTACTATGTCTGCATTATACCAGTTAAAATATGGGGTTTCTCAATTACCTGCTTTGTTTAGAGTGTTACACATCTCTTTTCATCAGTACATATACCATTGTTTACCTATCTATGGAGGAGAAATTCATATTAATTAATGCTGCTGTGGTTCATAGTGCTGTTCACTTTCAACACAACACATGCAGTAGGAGCAGTGCACGTTCATGACCTATCCTCTCATTTTTAGGAGGAGGCCCTCGGGTTTTATCATTGTTAAATAACTACAGACTATTTGGTGTTAAGATGGGTGCAAAGCTAATCTAGAGGTATCCAAGATTAATTATTAAAACATGAAATGGCTGGAAATGAGCAAAATGAGCATGGCATGGGCTCTTTAAAGGGGATGTGAGGTTACACACTGATTGGATAATTGCCCAAAACACACCTCTGCCTTAATGAGGAGATCAAGTACAGCCATTTTGCTACTTGCATGGGTGCTCATTGTCAAATTACCAAAATGAATGTGAACACACCCATACACCACTTGCGCTAATACATTTTGATCAGATGCTGTGGATCCTAAAAATAGGCCCCTATATCTGCTGACATAACACAATGTACATAACACATAATGTGACATAACACCAGCATATTAGCATCGTTATTGTGTGCATGTTAGCTGGCTGCCATTAGCCTTTAGCTCTTAGTCCTGTTTTACCTAAGTAGAGCGCTACAGGGCTTCTTGCATGGCAGTAGTCTCTTTGGTTGTTTTCACTATTTCAGATAGTGATAACCAGCTGTGTTCATTTTTGCTGTTGGTATAGTCAAAATTGTTTGCACTGTTTGTTGCCTGTTAATACTGCTTATTTTGTTATATTACACAGCCTTATGTTGGTTTACTGTTTACTTGCCCCTTGCATGGGGATATGTACATACACATTGAGAGCCGATGTACCAGAGTCAGATTCTTCGTGTGTCCGACACACCTGGCCAGTAAAGCAGATTTTGAGATTCTGATTCTGAATTGGTATATCATCATAATGTCATAATATAAAACTGAGATATAAAAGGTTCAGCGGATAACGTATAAGAGAGACCTTTTGGATTATATTCTCTGGGTTGTGTTAAATGGGTTAAATTACTGCTCTCTACTTGAAGAACCACTAAGTTACATTTCAAACTACAGGCTGCATCTGACTCTCAGTGGTTTGGTGAATGACCTTTGAGTATTGCTCTAAATGCATGGTGAAATTTGTGAAAACCCACCAGCCAACTAACATGGCATCCAAGCAGGCAGTACAGAAATGGACACCTGGCATTACATGTGCAAACTGTTGATTTGAGAATTAAGAGTAAAAAAGCTTGGCTCAACACTGTGCGTGTGTGACTATCTTCTCCTTCCTGAAAATAAAACACCAACATAACCAACCATTCATGTAAATATGCACAGATGAACAGACTGTGGTGGACAGCCAAACAACAGACGCAGTCAGAAGCAAGCACTTAGAGATGAACAGCAGGTAGCAAAAAGAAAGAGTACCTGTCACGGTTTCAGCAGCTCCTGTTGCAGCGCAGGCGAGGACGAGAGCAAAAGAGAAGAAAACAGACAGGTTGTGAGACAGGATGCAAGCAAAAAGCCACACTCCACTGGTAACAAAAATGTATTCGTAATTTCTAAATAAGGCTGTCGAAATTCATTAAATTCAAGCTCCATATGCTATTTGTGTAATTTTCCACCAATTAGAAGAAATACAAAAGGCATCATAACGAGCAATTTTTACAATCCACTCACTCTATTTTTCAACAGGTGTGTACGATCCAGACATAATGAGCCATTTTTCTCTCATCATCCATTTCCCCTGAGTGCTGCATTAATATGGAGGAACAGAGGGAATATGTGGACCTTGTTTTTTCTCCCTCTCCTATCCCTGATTGAGATTCCAGCCAGCCCCGCTCTGGAGCAGCCACTGCCTGGAGACGTTCCCCTCGGACCCGCGGTGTATCCTGGAGAAGAGAGCACCCGTTCGGAACGGTGCCCACCCAAACTGGCATCTCACAGGGCATGGGAGACTGGCGTGTTCCCAAGTCCCTGCAGCAGCGCTCAGGGCCTGTACCCTCGGGAGAGCTTCCATCATTCATTGTCTGCTTTCAGAGCCCCCTCCCCCACCTCCACCATCCCCGCACTCTGCCGCTGCACACCCATACCTACATTTTTATATTTCACACACCATCTTTTATTATATTGACATTTCACAAAGACTTTGGGGCTTTTCAACTCTGGCTGTGAGTAATGTGAGCATCTGCTCCAAGCGTACAGTATGCTGAAGCAACTGCCTGTCATTGCCGGCATAATAAGGGTGTAAGGTATGACACATGTCCTTGTTATATCCTTTTGTGCATTTTCAATGTGTCAGCAATTTCCTCAGGACAAAAAAAAGTGTGAGTGACAAATCACACACGATGGAAAACAAATTTTGAACATTGTCCAGGAAGTGCTGCTGCTGAACATTATTCACTGGCTTAAGCCTCTGCTTCTTTAAAACGTCAAGTGTCAGTCAAAAAATTGTCTTTATTATGTGATACTTCAATATAATGAGACTTCTGGGGCAATTCTGCTTCAGCTGAAAGTGATTTGGACAAAAAGAGACCATGAGTGGTAGAGGTTGATAGCCAGACTCAAACTCCAGCTTGAATGAGCACACCGCGCGTGTCCCAGTCCAACCAGCCCTGAGGACAGCCCATAATGAGGCTTTTGAGCTGCTTTAATTGCCAGGTAATTATAATGTTGTAGCAACATTATGTAAATGACTCATTATCATCTTGTGTGTGTAGTATATCTGCCCTCGTTTTATGTTACTCTGTCTGGACTGTAACCCAGAAAAATGTATCATGCTGATAGCGGGGCATCTCAGTGTTTAATCTTGTCGACAGAGACCTATATCTAAACAGAGAGACTTGTGATATAGTGTGGTGACACCTTCCCTAACCCTTCAGTATGATCCACTTCCTGCTGGTGGCCCCTGAAGGGGCTATAAATAGCATTGTGGTGGCGGCAGTGTGCCTGCCATGCTCCCCTTTTCTCCTCTGCATCTTCAACACATTAGGTAAAAGTTATGAGGTGCCAGCTCGCCTGTGATTAGATGTCATGGCTGTCGCTCTGCTTAGACTGTGCTGATAGACAGATTTCTGGGGGAATGCGTGCGATGGCATTCGTGCGAGTGCAGCCGCTGCACCAATCTGTCAATCATGCAGGATGAGAGTAGGCAGGCCAGCCGTCCTCCAAATAATGTCTGTCCTTGTCTCCTCACCTCTTCTCCTTTTCATCTAAATCTCATCCTCCTGTTCCGCACTTCGAGCAGCATTATGTTTGGAAACAGAAAAGTGGAACATTTCCTGCTCTCCACCAACAGTGATGCGACATTTCCTGTTGGAAACACACTCACTCGCTCCTTTTCTATAGGAAGCGAGGCTCAAGCACTCTGGTATTCAGGCATCTGTGTTGAACCCATTGCCACCCCAGTGAATTCATAATACTCTGCACTATTTTTTAGTCAGCAAGGCAACCTAAGATCTCTGGAGACTGGATGTCTGCGAAGTAAGAGTGGCACACAGCCTCCCTCTCTGTCACTGCTGCTCAGTAAAGGCAGTGGGGTAACACTAATGAGGCAACATTTCTTCTCAATACTAGTGTGATGCCTTTGAATTAATGTTCTTCCTTTCAGGTAAAAAACCTCCCTTGCTTATTTATGCTCATGATTTGCAGTGCGTTACATGTCACCCAAGCGTATGATCGCACTGCATAAGAGGACCACAAGAGTTGGAGGTAGGAGCTCTGTGAAGGTCTCCATAGAGATCCACTTTGTGAGTGTGTGTGTGTGTGTGTGTGGACCTATGCTGTCTTACTGTGTGTAGCCCATTTAATTAGAGGGATCAGAGGTGGCTTCAGAGGTGGGCATCAAACTTTTTCTCTTCATGGAAATCAGATGGAGAAACGAGCTCCTGCAGGGTGAACCCGGTACACACAGATGAATTCTGAGGTCAGGACTTTAACAAAAGAAACACTTTCACACAGAAACTTTCAACTCATCCATCCTCATTACAAACACACACTGGAGCTGCAACCATTCATTGATTAGCTGACCAATGGAACATTTGTCAGCAACAATTCTGACAATCAATTAATCATTAATTTTTAAACAAAAATATCAAACACTCATAGACTTCACCCTCTTGTCCATAATATTTTTTGGAACTTGTAGTACGATGTCACAGTAAAGGGAATACAATTGGAGTCTGGGTTCTTTGTTCAACACAACAGTTTCAATGTCCTAAACCCAGTTTAAACTTGGGCTTAGGACATTTGTGTCAGCCACTCTTTTCCACACTGTTTTCTGACATTTTAGAACATTGGGGTATTATCATATGAAAACAATAATTAGTTGCAGGCCGACTGCTTAAGCCAGTAAGGTTGAACGCTCCAGAAAAAGCTCCGAGGTGGAGCCTATGATAGGATTACTAAATTTTAAGCCAACGAGACTGAGAAGTACTAAATGTGCTTTGGATAAAATCATAAGATCACTTGTATCAGACTCCACCCACTGATGAAGACTGCATGATACAACTGAAAGTACATGTCCTTACATAAGGATATGTACAAACACATTGAGAGCCGCTGTACCAGAGTCAAATTTGTCGTTCGTTCCAACACACCTGGCCAATAAAGCTGATTCTGATTCTAAAAGCTTTGGAAAAAGTTCAAATGTTTATGGAGGCTTTAACTTTAATAGCTCATGCATTTGTACAACCTCAGAAGGTTGTAAAGATAGTTGTTTTGTGCTTTATTAAATCACAGCACTAATTTGGTGCATTTTATTTACACACTTGACCTACTTCTTTTATTATCAGCTGTCAGGTACAGTTTAATCCAGAGCAACCTGTCTGTCAGATATCAGAAAGTGCTCACCTGTAAACACTACTGGGAATATTCAGATTAATCCTCCCCAGAGTCAACCGCAACATGTTAATCTTGTAGGTTTACACGAGATGCAAAGCATGTTCCTGCTTGATAAACTTAATAAAAAGAAGATTTGGTAAATATCCCCATGGAGGTTAATTGCTCACTGTAGACTCTGCTTTGTACACATCCACTCTATGACCTGAATGCTTATGTTGAACTCCTGAACAGTCAGGAGGACAGAAGTAGCTGAATACAGCTTTTATGTTTGGAGATTAAGGGATAAGCCTGCAGAAATGCTGGCAGATAAAAAGGTGACATATTGAATTCGGTGCTTTGAGTGTCTACAATTGCACATCAATAGCAATAGATGAATATTCTTATGAATAAAATGCAAAAATTAAAACATTTCTGCATCAGTAATATATTGTCTCTGTAGCTGACAACAAAAAGAAAGAAAAAGCTAACAGCAACAGTCGCTTTAATGTCAGCTCTGCACAGCTCAGGTAGTGTTCGTCTCTCAGTGTGTCAGGAAAAAAAGAGCGCTAACACGTTTCTGATGACTGTAGATGCCAGGATCCTGTTCCACACAGCTTCACATGACAGAGCTCCTCCTTATACACACATAAAATGACATCAAAATGCAGAAATAAAAGTGAAGTAAAAAATAAAAGTCATGGGTTGGCTAATATCATGGTGACACATATATTAAAATGTAAAGCTGACATAATGAAACGGGACAATTCTGCTGGGCAGGATGCCTCAAATCAACATAATGTGAGGCAGACAGAAGCTTATTTTAAGACATGATTAAGTCATGCTGATTGTGACAAATGCAGTAACTTCAGAGGTTTATAAATCACCAGCCAACTGCATTCGCTGGGAGGTACAATGATTTCCTTTTTCCTACTAGGCACAATCATCCACTCTGTTATGTTAACAAGACCGGTTGACTAAGCATGGATTTAAGAGTAGCAGCAGCAGTGCGCTTTATACCCGAAACCATGCCGCACCTTCCTGCTTAAAGTTGAAGCAAAGCTTAACCTCTGGCAAAATGACACACCGCATCTCATTCAGACTGTCTATTTTAGGTGACGCTGCATCTTTTTGTTTTTCTCCTCAAAGGCAGCGAGGACTCTTTTCAGTCCCAGTGTCAGCTTTTGAAAGAAAGTGCTGTGTTTGTTACCACAGGAGACGAGCCGAAGCTCTGGTTCTACCCGGATTAAAATGCATGCAGAATGTTTTGAACTAAAGTCTCCTGAGAGTCTTAAAGAAGGAATTTCTCTTGCTATTGAGGAGACACTGTAATGTCTCATCTATAGCCTGGTCTCTTGTCAAGAAAACTCACACGAGCAATGTTCACAGAAATAATGGCGGTTATTTGAGGATGCACTTTCTTGCCTATCTGCCAGCATATCTGCTTACTCACTGTGACTGTGTGTACTGTACATCTACACAAGTGTTTCTGTGTGTGTGTGTGTGTTGGTGTGTGTTGGTGTGTGTGTGTGAGGGGTAATTAGGACATTAGGAGAAGCTCCTGACAGGCTTGTCATCGCCACAGCCTGCCCAGTGGAAAGGAGGTGGTCAGAGGGGTAAGTGGGGGTCCAGCAGGGTCAAGAGACAGCTGCTGCACCACCACTCACTGTCTGGAAGCTCTCAGAGAATATTAAACCAACCGGGGCCTTGGCCAAGATGCTCCCTCATTTATGGAATACACAAAGCCTCTTCACAGAGAGGTAGCAATTAATTTAGTAATTTATGCCGCTGTTATAAAAGTGCTATTGTTGTTTTTATCCTGAAACATGAGAACATAAACACAAAAAGCCCAAAATAAATAATTTTGAGGTTGTTTTGTAAATCAGTGAATTTAGAACACAAGGATTGTTGTTCTCATTTTTACACTCGCACTCACACTTTTTTTTTTCCTGATGATAAATCTGTGTGGTCTCACACCTCCTGTGTATCTGTCTCCAGCAGAGAGGAGCTCTATTATTACAATATGAATCGTATTAAACACATCCCCGAAAGCTGATGACCTCAGCGCTGATATACCATTAGTTGTATAGATGGATGATTATCATCACAACAATAACACAGCTACTTTTCTGCTCCACTCTCCCTAACACCTGTGCCCATTTTATGCTTGCCTCTGCTCATATACTCATAATCACATCTATCAGCCCAAAACGTTAACTGCATCCGGGGACGCTAAACACGTCCATTTGTTTGCAGTTGTAATGTCTTTTGTGCGCCTCAATCAGGCACCTGTCAGACACACACCTGCTACCTCAGTGCTAAAAGAAAAGGCAGAGGGAAGGCCTTTTGTTTCCGCACAGAGTTTATAATCAGTACGTTGTTTCCAATCTTCTTCCACCATTTTTCAATTTCCCATTTCCCTTTTCTCAGTCAAATCACTGCTATCAATCAGGTGCGTGTATGAGGGAGAGGAGAGCGAGAAGGGGTGTGTGTGTGTGTGTGTGTGGGTTAGAGAGCGAGAGAGAAAGGGGGAAGTTCCTTGATGGAACCATCTCCAGCCCTAGGCCTCATTAGTCAGAGACTGCAGGAGGAAATGTGTATGTGAATGTGAGCAGCGTGTGTGTGTTTGTGTGTGTGTGTGTGTGTGTGATAGAAATGAATTCTGGTAGAGTGTGTCTGTCAATATGAGGCCATTTAACATTCCCCCCTTTCCATCCAAATGATGCACAGCGGACATTATGCTCTCTATTTGAGTTCCTCTCAATGGATACTCAGCCCAGTAAGTTCTATTATATTTTGCCCTTTCCCTCCACTGTGCTTACTGATATC
Source organism: Monopterus albus (assembly GCF_001952655.1). Lineage (NCBI taxonomy): Eukaryota > Metazoa > Chordata > Actinopteri > Synbranchiformes > Synbranchidae > Monopterus > Monopterus albus. The sequence continues at coordinate 1,042,204 of NW_018128032.1, read as the reverse complement.
ATGGTAGAAGATGACCTATAACGTCTCAAAACAATTTCTGTGCAACCATAACAACAACTTCTCCATATCAGCATGCCTTGCAGTGAAAACATCTCAGAAATGGGTGCAGCTGACTGATGTGGTAGTCAATACGAATCAAGCCATAACAGCTGCATAGGCACAAGCTGTATTGATCTCATGTGACAAAAGGAGCTTGCAGTGCATTGACATCTTCGAAGAGAGACAACTTAGTCACTCACCGAACACGCCGGCGATCACAGCAGAAAAACCACAAAGTCTTCTGTTAACATTCATGAGGCACAAATTAGGCAACAAATACAAACAGTGAATAAAGGATGAGCAAACACAACGGGTCCAGATTATTGCCAACATGGCAATATGCTCCGTGTTTTACTGAGTGTATTGATTATAAAAGAGATCTATTTGAAGTGACCGTACAAAATGGCAACAATAGTAAATTCACAATGGCAGGGTAATATATGGCTTCACTGCTTTCATTTATTCACAGCTTGACATTTCCTCCCTTCCACAGAGTGTGCTCTAACTGTGTGCCAATGGCCACATCATTTAGACTAGACCCACATGAATATTTAACATTAGTGCCTGGCTCGTAGCTCGCAGAAAATGAATTATTTTTAGTGGGCTTTGCAGAGGCACCGTGAAAAACCCTCGCTCTGGTGATGAATCGCTGGAGAGTTTATGTTGTATTAAGCGGGCAAAACAAATGGCTATCAATCATTTGAAGCTTTCCATGCTTGCCAGCTATGCATCTCGTCCCCCCTTTCAGATATTCTGTTGGTTTTCTGTGGAATCAGCTGCCAGCACTGGGTGTGTAAAAAAAAAAAACAGAGGGTCAGCCTTGAGTTCACTGGTGTTTGAGGAAGACAAACTAGGAATGTGTTACAGTATGAATGTATATACATTTCAAAAACAATACATTAATTGATTTAAAAACACTGTTGAGCTCCACAGTTTGCAAGCTTTATTATTTTACCTGTGATAACAAAACCATTTCAAGGTAACAAAGGAAAAAGTGAAAAACCCCTAGTAGCTTGAACAATGTTTTGGGAGATAATTTTTTACACCAAGCTTTATGTCTTAAGAAGGGATGCAGCTTTCAATAACTTCCAATAACTGAGCAATCATTAGTTCTATACAATGACAGAATAGAGAGGAAACAATTCTTGTTATAATATTAAAAATCTGCATTACATATTGTCCTCAAAGTGACATATTCAGATGTCCTATTCTCTCCAACCAACAGGCCAAAAGAGAATTAATTTCCTACGATATGGAACGGAGAACGGCAGCAAACATAGTGACATTTCTGGTCATGCAGTCCTAGGTCACCTAACATTCGCCCATATCTGATTTGGAGCTTCAATGACCAAAGAACAGAGGTGTCAATACTGACTATTGCTAAAAAACCATGTTTATAACCATACAATGTCACAATATGACATTAAATGACTCAGAATACACTGGTAAGCTAGTGTCATGCTAAAGATCAATGAAAAGTAAAAACTGAATTGTGTACTTATTGACTGTAGGGAAGGGTTCAGATTACTGTCAGAGTGAATTGTCTTTTGTACTATCTGCTTAAAATGATGTCATTAGGTATCACAAACAAGTCTATTAAGATCACTGCCACATCCTGTGATGCAAAGGTACAAGTGCAAATCAATAAATAAATAAATAAATAAATAGCGCTAAATTAACAGGGTAGGAGCTCATACCTAAGAGTGCATGAAGAGGCAGTTCTTGTTGATGATTAAACAGCTCTTCACACTTCCCCTACCTGCTTTGAGTCATTTTATTTGATTGGCTATGTAATTACCTTAACATTGGTTAATTGCTAGTTAATTTTCCTCTCATAGCAATCATATAACCCTTTAGTGTGTCAATCAGTCTTTTAAAAATCATGTCAGTCAGCTAAAATCTACACAAACAAGTGTCCAAACAGAGGTGTGACAGAGTTTACAGATTCTCGGATTACTTGACAGTTTCATTAAAGCAGATTATGGTGACCCCGAAGTTTTAATCTTCCAGATAAACTGAGGCTGTTTTTACACCCGTCCTCTAGGATGCACTTCATTTCCAACAGCATCCAACCTGAGATGGGATTTGGCCTCTCTTCAATACAATCTGAATTGCCTCAATTGATTAAACAGAAACTGGCAGGCTGAACAGAGCAGAGCAGAGTACAACCATGTCCACACAGCCACTGGCGACTGTGGACACAAGATTGAGGGTAAGATATCTGAGAGTGGCCTGGCACTAGAGTCACAGAGACAGTCCTGCTTACTTGAGGGGGGGGCAAATTGGAGACAGACTGGGTGGCTTTGCCTCTGTGTTCCCTTCTGGTTAATATTTTATGGATGTGTGATACAGTTGAGATGACAGTTTGAGATGACTGAGAGTTGGCATGCAGGCACCAAGAGTTCCGCGATTTATTAGACGAGAGGGAATGCGGCACAGGGGAGAGTGAGGCTGAATGTGAGAAATGTGTTAGTAGCTGTTAATGTAGGGAGTCTAAAAATGACTAAAGGTTGTGCTCATACGGTACCTGTATGCATGCATGTGTGTGTGTGTGTGTGAGATGAGTGAGTGCTATCCACAACCCAAGCCCATTAAAAGTAGAGGCACCGGCGGTACAGATGTGTCTCTCTCTCTGAGCCCAACATGAAACACAGGAAACGACCTCTTTGATCATTACCTACCTGTCAGTCTGCCCTCCACAGGGACCGACTGTTAAGACTGCTGATGTGCTGCACTGACAGGCCCGAAACACACATGCAAACTCAAACACATTGAGAAAAAAAAAAAAAAGCAGAACCTCTGTGAGTCTGACTGGTGTTGGCATTCAAACCCATCCCCAAGGAGGTATAACCATGACGACCAGTAGTGTGGGCAAAGAGCAGGTTTATTAGACTATATTTGGATTCCAATTAGCCTCAGTGACTGTGAGACTAGCTGGGGTCCACATTCACATTCTTACAAATGGGCAATTTAGTCTACAATCCCTGTGAGTGTATGTTTGTCGAATGTGGGAGGAAACAAGCAGAAGCCCATGTGATCAAAGGGAGAGCATAACTAGTGAATAGTGAGTGAAAGGCAAACAAGTTTGTCCAAGTTCATTTGCTTGACTTTTTGGCTTCTACAGTCGATATCCTATGACCTGCGGAGATATTATTTGTAGACAAACAAAAAGACATAGAAAGGACATAGACAGGGTCGGCCGCCCTTCCTTCTGTGATTTAACCATTGCACCACCCAGCCTTTAAACCACCTCATGCTACAGTGTTCCTGTGTTGGCTCAAAAGCTTTAAAAAAAGGGGAATGTAGACTTTCTGTAACACACTTTGTGTTATCAGCTTTGTTTTTCCCACTATAGGAAAATATAAAAAGAATATAATAACAAAGTCAGAATGTTCTTAAAGCACCCTTAAAGGGTCAGATCAACCAACTTACAAAAAAATAGCCATCCTGGTTTTATTTACTAGCATTTGGAAATATGCATGTGAGATAACATTTGTGGAGTTCACAAAAATAAAAATAAAAATAAAACCCAGTCACCAGACAAACAAGTCAGCAAAACCATCTATTTATGTTTAGAGGCAAATTTCTACAGTACCTGTCCACAGCAATCAAAGTATTGTTGAGATTAAGAAATAGTCTTGGCATTGGTAAATAAACTGTTGATAAGGCATGCTTCCAGTTAGGCAGCTAGAAAAACACTAGGTTATTAATCTCAGTGTTGCTCTTTCAGCTACTCCACACTGTTTGGAGGTGACAACAGTCGATTACTGCGACATACTGCACATGTAAATTGGCACAGACTTTCTGATGGATCCCCTTCCTCATGCAACCCTGCCCTATTATCTGGGCTTGGGACCAGCACATAGAGTGCAGTAGTGTGTGCAACCCCAGTGGCTGGGTGTAGCCAAAGCACCTGGCATTCCCAGGTGGGAATCTGTCCAAGTACTAACCAGACCCAACTCTGCTTAGCTTCTAAAATCAGGCATTACCAGGGTGGCATGGATACATAACATCATCTTGGTGCAAACAAAACCTAAAAAATATAGAAAGTACACTACACACAAAATTCTATTAAATGTCTTTCCACTGTATTAAAGTGGCAGAAATAATGTTAAGGTTAGATTTTTATTTATTTATTTAACCAGGATAGCCCACTGATATTACAAATCTCTTCTACAAGAGAGACCTGACCTATCAAAAACTCAGGGCAAACCATACTAAAACTAACTATATGACTATCAACACTTAAATAAAGTGAAAAAATATGTTTTTTATGTAATTTCGGTGACCCGGGCCACTAAGGCTATGCTACTACAAAAATATCAGCAGTAAAACTGACTACACACTGTGCTGTACAGAGACCTGCTGCAAATGCAAAATGAACTTTGCTAACCAACTCCCAGTGCAAGACTGTCTGAAAGTGTCCTGATATACTGCATCTCTGCCTTCTGTCACCTTTGTTGGTATGTGTGGGTTAACAACTGCTGGTCAGCATTTTCAAAAGGAATCCTTCAGAGACTTGGCTTGCTAAGCTTGTCAGGGGAATACTGCACCTTTATGATCAATCAAACAGTTTCTAAATCCTCATTCCCTCTGCTGCCTGCCACTTTTTCACCACAGTCCCTGTTAGTCTTGTTCTCTGATTTTTCTGTCATCGTTTCCAGTTCCCATAGGTTAAAGTTACCTCTTTAATTCCATACAGAGCGGAGGTGGTGCTCATCAGATGGTGCAGGAATCACAGTCTCTTCTAAGATGTAGGGGAACCCAAGCAGATTGTGACTGACTTTAGAAAATACTGTGCTCACCACCGCCCCCTGACAATCAGAGTCAACAGCACCAAATTCCTGGGGGTGCATATTGATGACAAGCTCTCCTGGACTACTAATACTGTATCACTGGCAAAGAAGGCTCAGCAGCGTCTCCACTGACAAAGTCAAGTGTCCCTCCCCCAATCATGATTATATTTTACAGGGGCGGCATTGAGAGCATTCTGACAAACCTTATCACTGTCTGGTACAGCAACAGTAACATCTTTGATCAAAGGACCTTACAGAGCATAGTGAAGAAAGCAGAAGGAATCATTGGCTCCCCTTGCCATCACTGCAGAACACTTTCAAAAGACCATGTGCACACAAAGCCACCAGAATCACCACTGAACTCTCCCACCCCTCCCACAGCCTTTTTACTCTCTTGCCATCCGGAAAGAGGTACAGGAGCATCTGAGCCAGAACTGCTCGACTCCTCAATAGCTTTTCCCCCCAGGCCATTAGAACTCTAAATGCACTACTGCTACTCCCTTCCATCTACTATTACCGACTGCATCCGAAACCATACGGAAGTACAGAAACTTATTAATAAATACACACTGTATATTGTGACTGTAAATACAAATAGAGTCAATTAAATAAACAGCATATGTATGTGTGTGTGTGTGTGTATATGCCTCAGTGTTTGGTGAAAATGTCA
>NW_018128032.1:1014176-1036589 GCF_001952655.1 Monopterus albus | reverse complement strand
GTCATTCTCAACCACCTTTGGAGGTGTATCCCATTTTGACTTTGGGACTTCCAGCCTGTACTCGGCACAGATGTTTCTGTACACTATGCCAGCCACTTGGTTATGGCGTTCCATGTATGCCCTGCCTGCTAGCATCTTGCACCCTGCTGTTATGTGCTGGATTGTCTCAGGGGCATCTTTGCACAGCCTGCACCAGGGGTCCTGTCTGGTATGGTAGACCCCGGCCTCTATTGATCTTGTACTTAGAGCTTGTTCATGTGCTGCCAGGATTAGCGCCTCTGCGCTGTCTTTCAGTCCAGCTTTGTCCAGTCACGGGTAGGATTTTTCATATCAGCCACAGTGAAATGAAAGGTTGTTTTTCATTGAACCACAGTATAAAGAAAAAACACGTATAATATATATATATATATGTCTGTATTTAAATACTGTGTATTTATGTGTTTTCCCTTTATACTGTGGTTTGATGAGAAACAACCTTTCATTTCGTTGTACATTTCTGAACATACAGTGACATGAAAGTAAAGCCTGACTTGACTTCATGTGCCCCCACTGGCATAGAGTGTAAACAAATGTGCAATATAATGCAGCAGCAAGCCCAAATTTAAATGCAGAATTGTATTTGTCTGTGTTTCTATTTCAGGTGAGTTCGATTCATTGTTAGTATAACACCCACATGACTTAGGGTGGTCACATTTGGTTGCAGTAATTTACACTGCTTAAGTTGTGACGGCGTTTCCACATTTTTCTCAGAAACAGCTAAGACACCTCTGTAACTACTTTGGGGATACATTGCGAAACCACAGCTCCAAGACCATTAGCATACATTATACTGTCAATTGAAAGGTAATGTTTGCAGCTCATTCTAATGGGAATGAGTCCATTTGTTTTGAAAGTATGATGAGAATATTAGGACAGGGGAAGCATGCAGATGTGATATCCTTTGGAATTTGAGGAGAAATATATACTGTATATGCCAAATTTTTAGTCTAACATAATGCCATCTCTGTCATGCTCTAGATCAGCGCCACATTTTGCAGCACAACATCAAAGACTCCTCTCCAAGGAAGTGCACACCAAACAAACTATAGTCCAACAGAGTGACAGTCTCACACGGGAGCTTATTTGAGCTGCAGGGCTATACAGCACACTGCATCTGTACCTTCAAGACCGCAAACATACTAATATGAACACATTACACAACATTTGCTGATCTCTCAATGTACTTCTCAACTCAGAAAAACATTATTCATATATGTATGTATCACTGCTTCAAATGTCTGTGTACAGTTAAAACATTTAATACAAACGCACAGATGTGCTAAATAAACAGTGCAGTTTTTGATGCTGAGCACAGTGGCTTAAAACTGCAGTAATCAATATTTATGTATTAACAACAGATCAAATGACTGATGCGTTGTAGTAATGGACCCACTGAGTATTACCACCTGACTCTGCAGTTCCTCTTGGCTTATGGAGCATTTGAGCATCCTTTAGCTCAGTGCTTTGGATTTATGGCTGCAACTTTACCACTTTGGTTCAGTCTTACTGCTCTCATCAGCATCATTTTAAGCCTCAGATGGCAGCTTAAAAGCTCAAAAAACCCTACTGTACACTACCTGCCCCACACTATACAGCAGACAGACCCAGTTAGCAACTAGCTGGTGACCATAGTGGAAGATTTAGTAGCGCTAAAAAGCCAATATTTTTTCCTCAGGAGTTAGTAGAAACCGAAACAATGCTGAAAGGCCATAAACGCTCCTCCAAAAGAAAGCTAATGTTGCTTAATGCTCACTGGATGTGTAAATGATCTACTGTTTACAGATATGTTTACTAAAACAGCTTTATAAGATGATCTTTGCTAGTATTGTATTTAAAGCTTGGTGTACTGCCCACAGGTGGTAAAAAGTCAGTTAATGGAGGTTTAAGTAAAATAAATATGATTAAAAGTCTCACCTTCAAAGTTTTGCTAAAGTCAGAGTTTGTATATATCATCAATAAAATGTATTTAAAGTTAGAAGCATTTTAATAATATTTCTCAGTGAAACGGAACTACATTTAAGATAACACTATTGATCCCCTGGGAAGAAATTCTCAATGTAAAAGAAACATATTGTATTAAATGTGATGATATTTGATATGCTTATTAAAGATCTTATGGCTGCCAAATAAATGTAGTGAAGTTAAAAGTACTTATTTACTCTGAAACTTAGTGAACGTATAAAGTACGATCTGAAGTACTTAAGTAAAAAGCACATTCAAATCTTACAAACATTACAAATCTGACCAGTCTTTCAGAGTTTTTCTACATTACAGTTTTGATTCTTGATGTGACTGACACATTTCATCCGTCTGACAAAACACTGAGGCTCGATACCCAGTCCTCAGTGGGCTAACAAATATTGTGTGACGTCTGTTGTTCATTGTTTGTCACACATCCTTCATTAGTCGATTGACACTAAAATCATGATTCTGATACAACAGCTGCTATAAAAACAACAATCCAGATGTTACTAATACTCCTGATAATAATAATAATAATATTAATACAATGTGAATGTAGGATGTGGCACAGTGGCATTTGCCGGATGAGCCGATGAACACAGAGGAGATGATGTTCATGGAGGAAATAAAGAGAAGAGTCGGCTAATCTATGGCACAGCACTGCTGACACCTCGTAAGATTAGAGACGCCTCTCAGTCTAAATCAGTCCTCTATCTGCATACTTAGCGCCATTACTTGCTTTGTGGGGTACTGCCCTCAGGGGTGCATTGCCCACACAACCGCAGTTGCCAAGCTGCAGAGCAGGAACACAGATACACCAGCATGCACTTTCGCTTGCACAGAAAGCAAGAGAGATGAATTGAACATTATGATTAACAAGGAAAAATTCTGGGAAATCGTTACAGAAAGAGTCTGAACGTTCCTACAATCTCCCCAGCAGTCATGAATCACTACAGCACTCATGAGTCTCCTCTCTTTCAAATTTAAATGCTAACTATTACATTTCAGGTTCAACCATACTGCTAATACAGCAGCACAGACTGCTGGAGCTTTGATGACCAGAAAAATGGTATTTGATGGAATTCTTGCCTAACACAGAACACACAGGTGAGAGTGTGCTATCCAGGAAGATCGGAGCTATGCATAGGGTATTGTTTGTTTTGGACAGACATGAGACTGCCGCTGGAATGCCAGTGTAAATATCCATTTTTGTCAGTTCTCTGTGCTGCTGTTTGGGATCCAGAGCAGCCACAGGATCAGCATCAGAGAACATTTTCATCCCTTGGCTTACAGACCTACTGAACTGCAGCTCCACATCTCCTTCCTAGCCCTGCTCTGAGCTGTGATGTGAGCCAGTTTTACTCCGTGAAATAAAAATGGCCCCACAGCTGCTCCCTACATTTGATTTGTGTACAAGGTTAAAGGAAGCATAGTTCATTGGCAAGTTCAGCCGGGAAGTTTTGCTTTTTGTTGCAATATGAGGAATTAATAAAAGAGTTTTGTCAGCTTGCTGTTGAGAGCAATAAAATAAAATGACAAGAAGATGACTGGTTTTTTTTTAATCAAGAATGCCAAGTTCATCTTATTGCAAAAAAAATGGAATGTTTCCCCTTTCACTTTCAATTTGCACCTTTGCAATCTGTTTTTATTCAAGAGGTACAGAATATCACAGATTTTTTTAAATGATCAGAGTCAGTTTCAACAATGCCAAATGCTTCACATACAACCTGGCCTGTATAATGAGGTAAAATAAAGGCTAAATGAATCCAAATCAGAGGAGCCATGGGACTGGGGGAATGTGCACTGTGAACAATTAGCTAACTCACCCAGCATAAAAAATCAGCTCCTGGCACGTGAGGCAACATACTGTAAAGCTCATTATTGCTGCACAACACGCAATCAGTCGATCAAATCCAGTGACAGAGCAGTGAGTGAGCTCTGTCAGGGTCCGCCTGTCATTCATCTCTTTAACCCGCTGCTGCAACCTGATCACCCAGCGCAGACACAACAGCAGCCTCGTGGTGTGTTTTAACAAGTCACGCTTAGTTATGTGCAGGACTTTTCCCAGACTTTTCAGCCTTTGATAGATGCAGACTGTTGTGATGCTTTAATCTCCTCCCTCCTCTAAAAAAGAAGAGTCCTTGAACGCAAACACCCCATGGTTAAACATAAAAGGGCTGAGATGTTTTAACACTGACATCACTTCAAAGGAAGTGAACACATTCACAGGGTATCACAGGAAAGAGATTCAAAAGCCTGCTAGTCACCTGTAATCCACTGCTAATACTTGGTCCCCACAACTGCATATTAATATTCACCCCACTCACACACGCTCCGATACACACAGACAATAGGTGATGCATTAATATTGAATTGAACGCCAATAAGATGTACCGATGCAAGAATTTCTCATGTAGATGTTTTGTAGAGACTTTGTATTGATTCACCATGCCAGGAAGAGGGATCTCTACACATACACAGATTATCTTGTGAATAGATCAGTGTCATGACAGATCAGCAGCTGTTTCATAGTCACTGTTATCCTGTTAGCTGGCAGCTACCTCTCTTTCTTTGCTGTGCTCGGTGTCTCATTCTTTCATCACTTCTGTTCTTTGTCTTTGCTTCCAAAGTCTTTGAATTTGTTGCCTCAGTCAGTTAGGGTGAAAGGTACAGCTTTAAAAGGAGAAACTGTACCCTACTTCAAAATAAACCCAGGAAGGAACTGTACCTTCAAAGGCTTCTTTCTCTTTGGCCCTTGAAGAAAAATTTAAAGTTTTTTCTTTCTTTTTCTTTTTTTTAAGTTTAGGAAAACAGCCCTAAATCCTAGCTGTAGCACAAACAAACATTGCACAGATGTTCTTGTGATATACTGTAAGTAGAGGGTGATATTTTATTTTGAAAGCGTACGATACAGTAAGCTGTGACGGTTGGTGTTATTAATGGCTAGTAAGCCATTTTGTGACATTAGAACAAACTATGGGTTGCTTGGTTGTTAAAAGTAGTTTTCATTTGCCGATTCTTTCTGTATGGTAATAATGCTGTTATAAATATTTGTATTTATAAATAAAGTTAGATTGTTTTATCTTTTCTAATAAACCATCAAATATGGGGATATGAATGATAATAAGATATTGATCAACATGTTTATATCTTTCACATTTGTGGAGTTAATAGTTGGCAAGATAAAAGGTTGTCGCTAAAGTGTAGTGAGTGTTAGCAACATTAGCATTGTAGCAAAGGTGGCACTGTTTTGTCCGGTGCCCAGTCAGTCAGTCACTTGTAACTGATCTATACAATCTTTAATAAACCTATTACATGTTAAAGCTATTAGTCAGTTTTTGCAGAGTGACTTGTTGGAAAGTGGTGTCACTTTGAATAAACACTAGCACCATTGTTCTGTAGAGTAATCACAGGCATCAGACACACTAAAAGTGTAAACAGTGTATAGCAGAAGGGGGCTGTGAACATCAGCCAGTATAACCCTCGGTACAGTCGCAGTGAAAAAGAGAATCACACTTTTTGGCAGCACACTCACAAGCTCTTAAGGGGAAAACGAGCTTCATCTTTAAGCTGCTCAAATTTCCATTTCAATTTGATTGCTCTCTCAAACTGCTGTGTATTAGTCTGGCACAGTGAGCAGATAGAGTCCATTATATAAAATAAATCTTTAAACTATTTTGTTTCTGGGCATCATCACTTCGACCCAAAAATCAGCAGATTGTGTGAACAGACAGGCGAGGCACACAAAAGAAAATTAAGAAATGACAACAAAATAAGCTCCTTTGTGGACCAGATAAAGAAGAACTTGTTGAGGATTCCATGTTAGGCCACTGAAATGTAATATATTTCTACTGTTTAATATGTTCTATTTATTTTTACAGTGCTTCTACTGTAAATTGCCCCCAGGCTGCAGACTGGTCTTCTGCACAAACATGTTATAAAGTTGTCTTTAAGCAGAGATGGCCCTGACTTCAAACTCTGATTCAAAAGGAAATGGGAGTAACACTAATGCAAAATCTATCTGCAAAATATTCCACTGTTGTCTCTCTTTTAAGCAAATGACTCTGGATGGATCAACGGTGACAAATGAGAATGGTGTTGCTAGACCACACAAGCTAAAAGCGATCACCCTGCAGGTGAGGCTGCTTCACCTTAGATGTTGCTGATGATGATGTATGTCTTTGTAGGATAAAAAAATAAAGCTGAGAATTGTTTATCTCTCCTCTCTGATTATTGCTGTCGCTTTAGATTTATCCATTGTATGTGTGCAGATTTGGCAGTCAATTTCATAGCCTTAAACACAATCTCCCAGGGAAATGCTAAGGTCAAGAAGGATCTATAAATAATCCCTAGGTCTGCGACTCCTCCGCTAAGCGCTATTCAAAGAGGATCAATAGGATGTTGTGATTCAAACACAAAACCTATTCTTTGCTTATCTGCAAAGCACTCTCCCTGCACTTTCTGGTGATCAATTATTAAAATCAACTTCACATGGCCCCTACATATCAACAATACAAGGAAATCAAATTTAGTCTATAGGCTAAGACTTTTGAGAGGCCATTTTTCAACTAAGTGGCCTTTAGCATTTCTTATTAAAATACATTATTGTTCTTGTAGATTTATTTATTCAATTTGATAGCTCATTAGTCAGATTAATGTAATGTACTCTTCTCACTACAAATGGTATGCCATCAAAAAGGTCCGTGCTGCTGTATAAATAAATAACACGAGGTAATGTTCAAGTCTTCTGCTTCTTGCTGAAACACTTGCTTTCATTATGCATCTATTTTTAAGGATGCAGTGATGCTAAATTTAACTTTCAGTACTTCAGTTAAACAGCAGATCAACTCTCTACTTCAATATGAAAAATTCACTTTACGTATCAAAAGTAAGAAGCATTTTAATGATGTCACCAGTTGAAGTAGAGCTAATTGTAAGGTAAGACTTTATAGATTCCTAGGAGGAAAATTCACAATTAAAAACAACATATTTTATATGTGATTTATTTTTTTACTGTCCAATACTGAATCATATTTTTTATGTTCTTTACAGGTTTTTGAAAGTCCAGTATACCAAGTAAACAGCAAATGCAGTAGTCAAATAAGTGTAGTAGAGAACAAATTTACCTTTGAAATCTGGTGGAGTTGAAGTGTTAAATAACATAAATTAGATACACTAATGTAAATGTTGATTCCTCAGAAGTGAACTAAGAGGTTAACACAGGGGCAGCAGTTTGGTGGATTTTTGAAGTTCGGTACAGTCGATAGTTCAGTGCAAAAAGGCTTACACTAAAAAGCCACGTTGAAGGAGGGTTAAAATGCTGCAGTTTGCCACAACCTTTGTGCAAAAGGGGCTACTGTGTGGAAAGGTGTTATGGGAGGTGTTGATGAGAGAGAGGCTGCTGAGCTGAATGAGCTAAGGAGGGGCTGCTAAAGATGGTTTAAGAAGTTTTAATATGGCTTTGTGTTGACTCTGACAGTGCTTGGCTAGGAGAGAGCAAAACTTTAAAGACATTCAACACACACATTCAACATTGGAGCAGAATTCAAAAGGGAAAGGAAGTCTGGTGTGACAGCACTTTGGACCTTTACTATCACCCTTTGCTTTAATTGACTGCTGTTAGTGTAGAAAAATGCAGTGCTTCATTCATTCAAAAATTAACGTTGTTGCATAAGAATATAATCTAATAACCAAATACATTCACTACAAAATGTCTCGGTGTTTGCAGTTGAGCTGCATAGGCTATATAAGAACGTAATTTTTAGAAGCGTAAAAGCGTAAAATAGTCAGAGGTACTATTCACAAGAGCAGAAAAGAGTAACAGAGCCTGAGAGTGATTCTCTTTTCTGTAGTGTAGAGTTGACAACCTTGATTTAACAATGAAAAAAAATGTAGATATAATGCTGTAAATTCTAGTGGCACGATGTCTCAAAAGGCATACAAGGTCTGAGCATGTAGGCATAACAAAATAGAGATTATTACGGTGACAGACACAGACACTGATCAATATGTAGGCAGCCACTGCCAACCAAGTGCCTCAGCTTGGTCTTACTATATTCATCCACAAGCATGAACAGAAGGATCAAATTATGAGGGAGCCTCTGCACCAAACTACAACAAACACTGCTCCACCTGGCAGATATACAGTATACAACACTGCAGGCAGCTTGCACACACAGGGCTTAGGGGCATTAAGAAGGGGGCGCTGCGATCAGTACGTCATCGTGGGGGATGCATGGTAGGAGCAGGGGCCATGCGTGGACCTGTCAGAGATCGGGCATGGTTCCATCATGGTCCAGCCAGCAATTTAAGATGGCTGCATCTGTATTTAGTTACATTCCACCACTTCCTGTGCTCACCAGCTTGGTTTAGTGTGTTGTCATGCTAACATTTTCTAGAACTAAACATAAGACACAGATAAGGAATGTCTTTTTTAACATTAGTTTTTGGTCATAAACCAAAGCATTCAACAAACTGACAATCTGACCTGATGGTGGTGTTATGAAAAGTGCAGGAATCATTAAAATGGTTATAATTTATCCAAATGAGAGTCTTAGGGAATCATTTTCTGTCACCCATGCATGTCTGTACAACATTTCATAGCAATCCAGCCTGCTGTTGATGAGCTATTTCAGTCTGGGCCAAAATGGTGGACACATTCATGCAGATCCAGAGAGCCATGTTGCTTGCTAATAAGAATTTTTGATAATGGTACAGTATCTAATCAGTGTCAGAATAACACTTTGACTTAGGTTAAAAATGTCACCTTCATCATGTTCACTATAACTTCATAAGACACAAGAAACATATTAAACCTTAACAAGTGCACAAAATTCTTCATCATTTGCATTTTGCTTTTTATTTTAGATAAATCATGATTTATTCCATTAAATACAGTTAGTCACTATCATTAAACACTTTTGCCTGTGAGCATTATTTTTTTAAATACACATGCCCACTGCTACTTTGATCTCAGTGCCACTGTGCAAATTCTGCATCACCTCAATTATTACAGAGGATGGAGGAATATTATCATCCTGGAAGGCTCAACCCTAACTGAGGGTAAAAAGAAACTAGCTGAAATGAAAGATGACATTTTTATATATGCACCATAATTCAAGAAAACACATCCACTTGAGATTTTACAAGTTACTGTATATACTAAACATTTGCTTAATAACTTAGATCACGTTAGTTGTTAATGTTTGCTCCCATCTATAGTACCTTTTAGGCTTCTACTTGAAATAGCTGACAGAAAAGACAGAATGGAAACAGCTTTTTTCCACAATTTGACTGTCATTCAAAGCAATTAGCATACACTACCTGAATGTAGTCACACACAAAACAATTCTTGGCCTTGAGTCAGAAGTTATAAGGATGTACATGTTGTAGTGTGTAAGAGTCTTGGGATTTCATGGTACAAGACTTGGATTCATTAAAATGTTCAATGCCCAAACATTTAAAAAAGCTGTAAATGTGCATGGTCCTTGTCAAATTTGCACAACAGTGAGCAAACCAACCAGCGGCAAACCAAACCCACCAACATGACTGGTTCAGTCCTCTCTGTTTCTTATGACTATACAGACTGGGCGGTTATATCGTTACTCTGGTTCACTGGGTCCTTTACTTGGTATCTAGGAGGAGGGCGGCATTGGTGGTGCAGTGATTATCACAAGTTTCTGGGTTCAAGACTGGTGCCGACCCGGGGCCTTTCTGTGTGGGTTTGTATTCTCCCTGTAACTGTGTGGGTTCTTTCCAGGTACTCTGGCTTAACTCCTGTTACTCACAACTACTTAACAAAAGTTCCATATTTCACATGTTTGTCACATGTCTGGCCTTAGTGTCCACATACAAAGTCCTTCAGGTGGTGTGGTCTCACAACCACTTGGCCTGATCTAGTGATGATGGTCCACAGCACCCCTGTGTGATCTTCTGTCACTCCCTGTGATTGATGCCTGCGTTTCTGTCCATCCTGAAGTGGCGGATGGTCCACCTCCATCTCTTCTGAGGTGGCATTGATTCCATTTCAGGATTCCTCCAAAGTCCAGTTCCACCTCATAGGATCTGTGGCTAATGGGTGTGACCACCCTGGCTTTTATCCACAGCTTATGTGGTTGAAAGAGCTGGACCCTCACAGCATACCCTGGATTCAGTATATCCTTATCCTTTGCTGTTCTGTTATGGTACTTTGCTTGCCTTTGCTGTTTTTTTAGCAGTGCTGCTTTTTTCTGGGGTACTAGTGGCTTCAGCAGGGTGGGAAGGCGTGTCTTCATTCTCCTATTCAGCAGCCTTTGCACTGAGCTTGTGTTGAGGCCCTGGGTGGGTGGGTGCAATGATCTAATATTGCCATATACTGTAAGGGTCTTTTCCCACCAGTTTAACTCTCCACAGTAGCCTGTTAGTTGTCTTTGCTGCAGACTATTCAGTTTTGTGGGTGGACTGGGGAGGAGGTCCTGTGTTGGCTAAATCTCTGAAACTCCTGAGACAAAAACTGGGGTCATTATATGAAACCAGTATGTCCGAGATTCCCTGGCAAAATGTGCTTTCAATTTCATAATTATTGTTTTGGACTTGGTGTCAGGTAAGGTAGTCCAAAGTTATTAGATAGTATCTGCTCTCAAAAGTGAAGAAATCTGTGCCTACCTTTGCCCATGGACTACTTGCTACCTCATGTGGGTGCAGTGCCTCTTTCTGTTAGCTATTGTCCATAGATCAGCACGTGTGACATTTGCTAATGTAATCCTTTATGTGTCCACTCATTCCTTGCCATTGGATACATTCCCTTGCCCTATGGAGGCAGCCTTCTATGCCAAGGTGTGCAGAGTGGATGCACTGTATGATCTCACCCCTGAGTGAATCCAGGATGACAACCCTCTGAACACTATGCCATCTTGGAAGCTTAGTTCATCCTGTAGTGAACAGAAGTGTATCATTTCAGTCAGTACCTCCTTTTTGTTTTTTGGTAAGGACATGCAAAATGGTTTTCTTTCCCACATTTTTTGCATTTCCTGCAGAAAGCCGGGCACTTAAGACTTTATCTTTTCATTTGCTCTGCCACAGAACTTGCAGTGTATTTCTTTGTCTTTCCTTGTTTCTCATGATAACTTTGACAAGTGGACATCCTCCATTATTTGCTTCTCAGTAGCTTTACTGTTCTTTGTTGTTCTGCATATATGCAGGCATTTGTCTAGTGTCAAGTTTTCCTCTCTGAGTAGTCTCTCTCATTAGCTAGGGCTGCGTGTTCCACAAACAATCCTATCCCTGATCAGAGTTTTTTAGCTCTCCAAAGTTGCACGTGGCTGCTAATACTCTCAGTACTGTGACATATTTTCCTCACTGCTTTGGCTTCTCATGAAAAATTTGTATCTTTCTACAGCCTCATTAATCTTTGGCGCACAGTGCCTATCAAATTACTCCATCACGGAACTTAATTTCTTCTGTGCCGACACACTGTAGTTCACAAGGGTGTCACAGAGCTCTCTGCCGCCCTCCCCTATCAGGTAATAGAGGTTTCACTTTCGAGGTCTCGTCCACCTCTGGCTTGGCTAGCTCCATATATAGGTTGAACTCTTCCTTCCACACTTTCCATGACTTTGCTGGGCTGCTGGAGTCCAAGCATAGAGGAGTCTTCAGTTCAGAGGCTTCAGTTCTTCTATCATAGCATCCCTTCCCACTGTACATCTGTTTATTGTTATTTCAGTACTGCCAGTGGGTTGCTATGTTGTTAGCTTCTCTGTTTGTGTCTCTCACAGCAACCTAATTCCATCCGGCATCAGCATTGTTTTACCTCTACTTGGCATCTAGAACACAACAGTACAACTTCCGGTTCCTGTGTTACACCCTGAATAAACTCTTTAACAATATTACTCTTGTTACAATGACAGTGTTTGCTGTTGTTTGTTTTGTTTTTGTATTATTTTAGGCACATTATATTTGTCAATACTCTTGACTTAGATGATCAGATCACATTTTATGACAAATCAATGCAGAAAACCATGAAATTCCAAAAGGTTCACATAGTTTTTCTTGCCACTGTATCCAAATCCCTTCCTATCCTTCTACGAGGAACATTGTTTTTAAACATTTCAATCATTTCCTCACACATATGTTGGCAAACTGGTGGTCCTTGGCCCATCTTTGATCCTAAAGGTCTCAGCCTTTCCTGGACGCCTCTGTTGTACCAAATCATGATGTAGTTACGGTACCTGTTGACATCACCTGTTTGAAATGGAATCATCATTTTACAGTTTTACCTCATTACTGGCCCTGAAATGCAGCGGTCCCAACTTTTTTTGGAACATGTTGTAGCATCAGAATTTAAATGTGTTTATTTTGAACAAAGAATAATATTGATGAAGTATCACATCAACTAATGTGCTGCTGTGTTGTTTTCAATGTGATACAGGACACAGATGATTTATAAATGACTATTTTCAGTTTTAATTTTGATTTTACATATGGTCCCAACTATTTCTAATTTGGCACTGTAATTATGAAATATTCTGAAAAAGATAATTAATTAATAATTTTTAAACCTTACATCTATCAAAACTATTGAGGCTAAACCTCCTTGAAACTAAGTTGTCCCATACAGTATAGAAAAACAGCCACTTTTCCTAATCTTAATTATTTAATTTAGAGAGAAACATCTAAAAAAATATTTAAAGAGCAACAAATTAACCAATCTCTTGGCTAAAACAATGGAAATTATAGGCTGATATAATCACCCTAGTCTGGGGGATGTCTCTTGGTCCTATTCCCACAGGCAACCCTACCAAAATCCTTTAAAGTTGATGAACACTTATCCCACAACAGTATGACTGGACAATAACCCTCAGTGCAATACCCGTAAATATACGTACATTGTACAGATTATACGGATCCGTACAGGTCTATATTTTTAAGTACTCTGTTTTTATCCCTATTTATCTTGTTTCACAATGAGCATTCCTTTGTCTGTCTGCATTGTTTACTGCCTGTTTATACTGTTTATTTTGCAATGTTTTCACTGTTTGTTGCTTGTTAATACTGCTTATCTTGTTATACTACACAGCCTTATGTTGGTTTACTGTTTACTTGCCCCTTGCATTGGATGTACATGCACATCAAGAGCCGATGTACTAGAGTCAAATTCCTCGCGTGTCCGACACACCTGGCCAATAAAGCTGATTCTGATCCATTTGAAACTTTTTGTCAATCCATTAAAGTTGATAAGTAACACCTAAGTGTGAAATCCCTTGAAGAATGTAAAAACTTTGATCTAGGAAGCAAAGTATGAAAAGTGGGTGAGGCCAAAAAAGTCATCAAGTTTGACAGCCAAGCATTATATATCTCTCTGACAACAACTTATAATAAATGTTGTCAACAGATATCCAGTGCCTCATTGTGTATATTTACCTGAAATAAGGGAAATAAAACAATCTGCATTACTTATCTACATTTATTACTCATTTAAGGCATGAAACCACTTACATAACCTTCTTTGTGACTGCCCAACTTTAGTATCCGAACCCCCCTCTCTCTGCTGCCAGGCTTCCACTGCCCCCTGATGTTCTCTGAACAGTGGGGGGTGGTACCTCCCCTGTTGGGAATCACTACTTTAAGTGCAAATTTGTAGCTGAGGAGCTAAAAGTTGCAAACACACCGACAGTGCTTTAATAGGATCAACCCTGGTCTCTGGTCCACACAGGCAAATCACACGCATTTTGTGCAGTACAGTTGTACAGTACAGACTGTAAGTGCTGTTGTGCCAGTTAACATAATCTAGTACTCAGTAAACAAACAGGATTTCAAATAGAAAGGGTTAAGTGTATGCACACATTGATTTTTCACAAGTAATGTATTTGCAAGATTACACATCTTGCAAATACATGTTTATATGTCAAAAGACTCTGGGCACTGGGAGTCAACCTCCAGTATATTGGATTTAACCTCTGGCAGCATATAAAAACTTCTTAAAAAATGTTTAATTATATTAAAGTCAACACAAACATTGTACAAAAATAAAGCACTGAATTTTATACAGCATTAGGCTTTTGTTCTTTTTTCCAAATTTCAAACAAGTTCTCAGATTCAACACTTTACTCATCTTACTCCATCTCTCCACAGCACATACTGGACTGCACATCAAAACATTAAAATAGGCTCTTTTACTCCGGTGTAAAATAGGACACAGCATCACTCTGGGGAAACACTGCCCATCTCTACTGCTATTTGAGGAGCTACTTGCTCCCAAAGGTCTGATTTTGAAAGTCAACAGTATTTGTATGAAACGTAGCACTGACTCATCTCCATTCTAAATGTCGACCTCCACTCAAGAAAAAAAAAGGTACGATGATGCTTTTTCTTTTTACTATGTCAGAGAAAAGACAGTGATTACAGATAAACACTGTTTACAAAATGCTCTAATACTCCCTGTTTGAGATGATGTGAATCCAGTGTTTGATCACAGTCCTAAGGCAATTTTTCAAATCTGTCTGCACTACAAAACAGTCTGATGGAAAATGCATTTGCTGTGGCCTGATTACAGATTATTACAACCCAATGAACAAACATTTGTCTTGTCAACATCTCCAGTATGAACTACTTTCTCATGATTGTGATCCTATTTGAATGTCGCTGCGTGCTATTTTTCATGTCAAAAGTCGCTCTCATATTATTTATAAAATGTGAATAAAGCTGCTCACAGGGCCTCCTGTGGACCAAAGGGTACGTGGCTGGCACCATTTAAAGACAACATCCTGGGTTTATCAGTCGAGCTGAGGACTGTTTTTGCATGTCACCCCCTTCTCTCGCTTTTTCTGTCTACATTTGTCCAGCCACCCTCCATCTCTTATTGTTTGATGCAGGTAAAAATGCCAAGTAGTTGCTTTGACTTAAGTTGTGTTCTGTTACAGATAGTGAGACACAATAAAGATGTTGGACACCAAACATGCAACTTTTGTCTACGGACAAAAAGTAGTTTATTAGACTTTTTGATCCAAAAATAAATGTATTTAAAAATGATAACTAAATGAGAGTAAATAGTAATGCTTTACTTTACAAGTTGATTCAGTATACTGTATATGAAGAATAACATTCATTCATTCATTCATCTTCTACACCGCTCAGTCCCAAACAGGGTCGCGGGGGTAGGGGGGCTGGAGCCAATCCCAATCGGGCGAAGGCATGGTCAAGAATAACATATCTGACAAAATATAAAATGTTTACTTGGATGTAAATGAAGTGGATTTTTAAGGACATTTTTGTCTGTGAAACTTAACACAGCTAACTAAATGCTAATTAAAACAACTGCCTTTGAATTTTGTCACCATTTTTTCTGTTAATTACTTTAGAAAAGAGGCAGATGTTAAAACTTGAATTTGAAAATGATAGTCCCTTAAAAACAGTTACCACATTTGCGTTTCATCAAAAATAGCAGTAATGATTTAGTTCCCCAGTCCTGTATTTATGATCTATTTTTTTCAATTACTGTATCTACTACACAATTCCCTAGTGTTTTTTTTTTATTCAAGAATAACAAACAGGTATTTAATAACTTTTGCAACTAGCATTTTCTACAGTTCCCCTATGACTAGTACTATTACACAGACCTTTCTTGGAAATATCCTAGTAATTTACAGCTAAATACCAGCTTTAAAAAAGTTACATCTGCATTTTATAGAACGTCTTCTCTAATCATTTAAATTGACTAATATCCCATTAAACACATACAATATATTTACAATGAAAAGGCACTATTGGCCCTAATTATGTGGACACGAACATTTTATGTGGGGTTGTTTTCATGGTAAGGGCTGATCAGTTTGGTTTAAATAACGGGGAATCTTAAAGGGAAACTATCAGTTTGAGGAGATGCAGAGTCTGGCGGACTGCAGCGCCTGTATCATCTGTGCCATGTATATGAAACTACAGTAAATGCCCCTTCTTCAGGACCCAACAACATCACCCTGCTGTCTTGCTTTCCTCTGCAGTCAACTGAATGTTAATGCCTCTGTGATTTTGTGCAGATTGTTCCCTCTGCATTCTGGTACAGCTTGAAACAAATGGCTCACCGTGTTCAGTGTGAGACAGGCCATTTGGTGACGTTTGGCACAGAAAGCCAGCTCGGATTATCACTGACAGAAATTTTTATTAAAAAAAAAAAAAAGATTACTTTTAATGTACGCTTATAGGAGATCAGAAATACTTTCTATGAGCCAAAATTTCAGACAAACAATGCAATAAACTGGTTGGGCACCTAAAAAAAAAACACTAGAAAATCTCACAGTCCTAAAAACACAGAGAGAGACAGAGAGTGATGAGAGAGCCATGCCACAGCCTGCAAGATAACAACTTATGCAAAACAATAAGTCCCACAGGAGTAATTTTATGCGGGCATAACTGATGCTTTGAACTCAGTGAGAAAAATTAATTTCCAAAGTTTAAAGTTTTCCTGCAGGCGATTCAGCACAGAGGCTGAACTTCAGTCAGCAGAGCTGGAGGTTTGAACCATGAGCTCTACTGACCCCGTCTCGCTGACTTTAATAGTAACTGGGGAGCCGTTTTAATAATTAATGACCTTACTACCTTACAATAGTTTTATGTATTAATTGTCACCCGTTATTAAATTATTTATTCAAGAAAATTTACTGTTCAGTGTTTAAGATGAATGATTTATAAAACATGCAACACAGTCATTACAATGAAGTTGCTTTGCTTTGCTTCAGAAGTGTGACAATATTTGATTCTAAGCATCGGTTATTTTAGCCAGTTTTTGCCTTTACAGCTTTGTAATTGTACCTTTCTATAAAGCAAATCTGTTTTTGTTTCTAACCGATGCTACGGGTTTGTTCCCGTCGAAGCCCATTTCCACCTTGAAAAGACAAAAAAGTTAGGCACGACATGAAATATTCATGGAGAGACTAAATGTTTACAATACAGTATTTCAAAATGATAAGACACCAAGGCAAAATGTTGAAGTGATGTATTACCAGTATTACCATTTGTCATATGAAGCCATAGCAAATTGAAATTTTGACATGGTGTCTCTATAATGTTAATTTTTCTTTTAAGCACAAAATCTGTCTGTTTTAGGTCCACACAAAGGAAAAGCATTTAACTTCTGCAGAAAGCTTCTGTGGGAGAACTGATTCCCACAGCTCCTCTTATGTGCAGCCCTATGCAAATCCATTTACTGTTGACGTGTAAAGCCATAAACCCTCCACAACCCAAAGCCAGGCTCTCCATCCGGAGGTTGCTGGTGTGGTGGTCCCCGCTGAGGCCACCTTATTAAGCTGAATGACAAACACTTGAAGTGAAGAGATGCTGGGAGAGGAGATGTGCTTTCCCACATTTCAGTTACTTGTTAGTGTTCCTGAAGTCTTTATTATTATTCTGTGCCATTTTGAAAATCATCAAATTTACAGGCCGTTAAAGCTGCAGTATGTGATGTTTTTCTAATATATTTTAGTTGAAATTCATTCCGAAACACATCTTACTGCGGAGAGTCTGTTACCCAGACTCATTGGACAACCTGGCCGCCATGCAGAAAGCCTCTCTTCTAAAGTACCTGAGCAGGAGGATAAAGTCGGGGGTGGCAGCTCACAGCTGTCAATCAATAGGTGAACACACAGGTACTTCTGTTCTACTACTGCTCTCACACCAAGGTTTCAAGCATGTGGAAGATGTTGCTATGGCTGATTCACAAGCTAGCAAGCTCCTGATTCCTGTATTAGCTGAGACAGTGAACATGACAAGGATGTAGAATAGGTGAAGGGCTGGGTGGAGCGTGACGGAGCAGGGACATGGAAGGGTGGGAGGAGAAGGAGCTAATGCTAGCTTGATTAACACACCTTGAACAAAGTACAAATTTCAAGCACAACACTTGCACTTTATGTATTACTATATCATCATGCTACATCATACCTTACATCTAGTCTACTACAGTTCAAAGAAAAATAGTGTACCATGTACTCAACTTCATGTACTAGACGTTTAATGCACCGTTGCTAGTTATACGTTACAATTTTTACTTACAAAAATAGGACAACCCTGTAAGCATGTGATGTAGTATTATAAATTGTTATATATTAACCTATCATACAGTATAAAGTATACTTAAATATAGAGCTAGAAATATAGTATTTTAACCAGCGATGCAAAATACTACAGTACTGCTTTTGATGCAGTTTAATTATCCAGTGATATAATGCATAACAGCGAGACACTAACACTGGTCATTTCTCTGCACTGAGTGTGTATATATTGGACACTTTAAGTACATTTTGCAAGTAATACTTATACAACGCATAAGTACTACAAAAACATTTCCAATGTGGGACTTTTACTTCTAAAATATTTTACATTGTGGTATTGCTACTTTTCCTTGAGCAGTTTTTGAACTTTAGTAATATTACAGAGATGGTTTTTCTGTGGAAGTTGCCTGTAGATTTAATCTCATGTGCACATACAAGGATACGCATGCATGTGAGCAGATGTTGCAATACACAGTTCTGCCAGTGGTTTCACAGTGTTCCACAAATCAACACAGATGAAGACATACAGCATTATGTCAACAGAGTCAAGATGACTGCTAGTGAACACGGACGTAAACAATTAGGGATTTAAATTACATCTTAAAAAAATATACTCAAAATACTCAAAATTGGCTTAGTTTTATCCATCCATCCATTTTCTAAACCGCTTAGTCCCAAACGGTGTCACGGGGGGCTGGAGCCAATCCCAGCCAGCTGCAGGCGAGAGGCGGAGTACACCCTGGACAGGTCGCCAGTCCATCGCAGGGCTTAGTAAACTTATTAGTAAAGAAATTTATGTAACACATCTGAGATATTATAATATTTTGGTGAGTAACACTTGACACCTTTAAGCAAATTCTCTAAATACTTCACTGAACAACACATCCTGTACGTGGTACATCCTGTAGTTAGTGCACATATATACTGTATATAAAGAGTACTAGGTGAAACCACAGAATTAAATACCAAATTTGAGATGTTCAGTGAACCGTGAACTCAGCCCTGATATTTAAATGTATTTTCTCTGAAAATAAACTGCAACTTAACGTGACAGGTCAGATCTAGGCTGACGGAGCGAGCAATGCTTGAGGCAATGCTGCCACAGAAATGCTGTTTAATACTTGCTTTTGCTCCAGCACCAGGATATTTCCCCCACTGGCTTTCTAATTCAATGTATGACCTCTCGCCAGAGAGTTTTAAAAGTCTTCAGGCAAAGATCCAGCAGCTTTAGGTCTGGCCAATGACAGATGAGCCACAGAGGCAGGAGCAAGACAGCTTGCCCTGGGCAAACCACAGAGCTTTGGTCAGCCTGCAGGGGTGAACTCTGCTGCAGCGAGGAGATGGAACAAGCTCATGTAACACTATTTTCATTCTACAATATGGCACAGTCCTTTCAAACCAACCACCAATCACAGCATGCACTATGTGCAGCCGAACAGTAGGAGATCATTATGAGAAAGGCAGTTTATCTTGTCTGATTCTCTGCCAACACATAATGTAACTTAACTGGCAGCTGTTTATCACACTGGACTCAATTCTCTATGCAAGAAGTACAATAGTCACCTGTAGAGAAAATTTATGTGCAAATACAGTATGTAGGTTGTTCTGCACTTTGCCATTTAAATTCAACAGTGTGATCAGTGCAAATCACAGTCCATAGATTCAATGATTAATGACACCAAAGGGAGACAATATGAGAGCAACAAAAAGACAAGGCGTGTTACCCTCTGGTGTTACTAATTGCTACCATAGAGTTTATTCCACGAGGATTTTTTTTTTTAGAGTTGCTGGAATGAGGCAAAGCTCATTTAGTAATTGGATATGCAAGCAAGTGAATAATAGATCTTAAGGAGTAAAAGGGCTGTTTTGCATATGAGGGGAAGCTGTTATTTTACATATTGTAAGTAGTACACTGAAGTACGCTGGTCATTTTATGTTCACTGATGAATGAGCTTTTATGTTTGTATGGTGTATGACATGCACAAGGACACCTGTTTTGATGATTAATTAACACTGTTTTAACCACAAGCATTTTAATTTAATTCTTGTTGAACTTATTAATGGCTCTCTTTGTATTTCAGTGTCTCACTACACGAAGCATCAATGTATTGAATTACACAAAAGAGGAGATGAGAAAATGCTGCGCGCATCAAATTAATAGCACTGATCATTTATAGTGCATCACTGTAGCTGCAGTTTTATGTATCGTATCTATTGTACTGTTTCCTATTACTTACAAATGCATGCTGATCATCTGTAAATTTGAGTTTTCCTTGTCTCATTAATTGCTTCTCTTTGACTCATGCATACAGTAGATCTTTGCTATGCATCCTCTGTGCCAGTGCAGTCCAGTGCTGGAGGGATCCTGCCCTCCAGTTACGCCATTATCAGACAGCTGATAAATGTTAACAAAGAAGACATTAGAAAGCAAACGGAAGACAGCTGGCACAATCTTAGCACAGCAGAGCAGCAGTGGAGATGTCAGACAGTCATTCCGAGTTGCTGCCAAAAGCCACAATATGGTCACTAAAACTCCTCTGCAAGGACAATTTACTTCTGTGCACAAGAAAAAAAGGATCCTGAAGACTTGGCAGAGCAGGAGGAAAGTTGTTTTTATGGTTTTTTATGCATATCTGCTTTGAAATAAATTTTTACTTTAGCTTTATATCATTAGGCTTACTGAGATCATAACAATATAATTTCATGAAGAACAAAAATTACCCACGATGCCTTTAAAAAACATCATTATACTGAATATTTTTTATTTGCTTCTTTTGCAACAACAACTTCAGCACAGACTTAATGTATTATTGTGAAATACTCTTGTAATCACCTTGAACTTCACCTGTAAACCAAGTGTTTAAATACCCAGAGGCCCCACTTTAGTATCCAGCTTAAAACAGTTGTTGTTTAAAGACACTAAAAAATCTGTACACATCAATTTTAAATATGGAGTGTAATCATGCCCGCTGTGGAAGACTAAGAGTATTGTTTAACAGGGTATTTAGTCATACACACGAATGCCGAACATGAAACATCTATAGGGCTCGCCCTCATAGTCTCTGAATATAAACTGTATATACTGTACATACTGTAGATTCTTTTACAGAAAGTTTAATCAGTTGTAAGGCTCTGCTGTTTGTTTCTTTGAGTTTAGCTTTGAGCCAGCAGGACCAATTTCCGGCCAGACCTGCAGCAGTCAGCAGTGAGTGTCGAACTGCAGACTACACATTTGTCATAATTGTCTGCGGGCAAGCACACAAAAACACTAGTTACAGTTGTTGTGCTGGTTTTCTGCTTTGACAAGCAAGCATACTGTACAGTAGGTGAGCACACCCAGCTGTGTGATGTATGTCTGGAAATGTTATGTTGGGCAGTTTCATGCAGGCCTGGTTCTCTGACATGTACACACTGGGACTGAAAACTAGAATTTTTTTCCTGATGTAAACACAGGTAAAGTTACACACAGACAAAATACTGACAATAATAATGTTGGGGGGTAAGGCTTTTGTATGTTTATGCTAGTTAGTGTTAGTGTGTGAAGGGGGAGAGATGCAATATCTTTTGTTGCATCATACGTGACTGTTATTCATCAAATCGAGTGACCTCTGGACAGTGCCCTTAGCCACATCCACAGAGTCTAGCTATGATGGATGCCTTATTAGAAATCCTTTATTATTGTACTTTAGCCGGGAGATAAACTTTGTAATTAATGTCTCAGTTTGAGTATATCTCATTTATTTCAATCGGATAAAGGTGACTCTTCCAGCTGACCGGAGAACAATGGCCATCGAAGGAGACAGCAGCTTGGCAGCCGAGCGGAGCCTAGGAATGCTGAATAACAATCCCATCATCCATCATGCTATGTAGGAAGTCGGCAGGCTGTGCTCGTCCTGAAGAGAAGCTCCAAAAAGCACTTCACGGCCATGAGGGATGGTAAGACTGAAAACAGCCACTTTCCCCCTGCTCTTAACATACAGTATATTTTTTTAAAAGAGAAAATAGTAGGGTTAAACTTGTGCACCTAACTCAGCAGTGTGGGCTTCAATTAGAATTCAAAGCATTTTAGCAGTCAATATGTACTACAGGCCTTCTGCTGTAATCTACAGTTCAATAATACCCACGCATCATTAAAATCAGAGCTGATGAATGACATAATGATGAGAGCAGCCCGAGCTCTGCTCAGCTACAGCCTGTGATGATGGCTGTAGTAATTTTCCTGTTAGTCTGGCCTGTCCTGTTTACTTAACCTTTCTGCAGTCCTCATTAACTCACCAATACCAGCAACTACGTTGGGTTGCCAAGGGCAAACACAATGGGCAGATGGAGCCGAGCTGAGACCATCACTTAGCAGGGCTGAGGTCACTCTGCTATCCTGCTGGTTCGAACTCTTCAC
>NW_018128032.1:1013047-1014139 GCF_001952655.1 Monopterus albus | reverse complement strand
CAACCAGCAATACGCGCTATTTCACCAGCTTTCCTTGTCATTTAAGGGTAAGGCGAGGAATAAATCAGCAGGTTGTTTTTTGGGAGGATCATATTTCTTTCTGCTCCAAAGATACACTGTAGTTTTTCTTCTAGAAATACCCTTCAGTTTAGCTCCATGAGAGAGGACAAAATGCAAACCCAGCACTGGGGGTAATGGGATATGCAGTCATTCATTCCTCTGCTGGTTCATGCTCTCTGGCCAAATGACACATTGGCCCATCGCCACAGTGATACAGTAGCACCTCCTGAAATCACAGCTATTATTAACCCAGAGAAGGACAGCAGTCTGATTGCACACAGTCATAAAAGGTGCAGTCACAAAACTCAAAACACTGAGAGTTAGCCATGCTCATTTATAAAGAAAAGCTTAACACAGCACTGAGAATTGGTGCAATTAAATTTCCAGGAACTCCAATGCAGTGATAAAAACACGTATTAAAGCTGCAGTCTGTTACATTCCTCACGCTCAAACTACAATTAAGGTTACAGAACATCTGACTCCTTCAGTTTACAGAGCAGTCACCCAGTTGTTTTAGTAAGCAGTGAATTATGAATACATAATAGAAAAAGTTAGACAACATTATTACTGTCAACTGAGACCTGACAAACCGGGTCCACATTTATCAATCGTAGAGCATGGGGCGTTTTTCCAAGTGCATTAAACACTGTCTGGCATTTTTACTGTTCCACCACTCTCCGACACACCAAGGTACAGTTTATAATATTCTAATCAAATGATTCTGCGTGTCAGCTTTAATGGCTTATGGATTAGCCTGAGTAAGACATGCCAGGCCAGTGCATGTCAGAACAACTATGAATCCCCTGGAGGTCCTGTTAGCTGAGTGGTTCAGGAGCACAGCGCATACTCTAACTGGACCTGTGCTGCTTGTCACACTCCTGTGCCTCCCCCTTCATTCACTGTGTGCCATCAAAGCAAAACATAATGAAAATCAAAATAACCATTAATAAAGCTACAGCAGAAACAGATTTGGGATAGTAAGCAAGCAATGGGGTTTCCTGATTCGAGGTGAGAATTTACAGATGTTTTTTT
>NW_018128032.1:1006678-1012318 GCF_001952655.1 Monopterus albus | reverse complement strand
GAAACTGAACAATGTCAAATGCATGTTGTAAGCATTTTGCCGCCTGGGCAAGTGTAGAAGAACAACAATAAATTACTTTAAATTAAATTAAAATAAAATAATCTTTGGACTGTTGTAATTTGAAGGGCATGTTTCATTATTCTCTCACTTTTAATTGACAAAACAATTACCTTTTGGGAAAATATTCAGTTGATTAATCAATAGTGAAAATAATTGCTAGTTGCAGCCATAGTCAAATCATGTACAACTAAAACCAAAACTTTCTCTTCATGAGAAGGTATTTTTGTAATTTGGGTGAACCAAACCCTCAACCAGTGTTACTCATAGATATACTGTACACCTCCTGAGTGGCTACTGTTCATTACTGTGATGCGTCAACATGGATGCTATGTTGGGATAGGGATGCCATGCCACCTAAAGCATGCATGCAGGAGATCTATCCACAATTAAAATCATGATGACTCACTGAGTTTACAGCAGATGTCCAACAATTTGGTTTGCTAAAAATCCCAAACATATATTATGATATAGGATACATGGCTACATTAAAAATTCAAATTTTAAATTGTAACATGACTACTTCCATATTATTTGAGAACTTACCCTACATAATTAAAAATGTCAGTAGGTTCTTTGTTCTTGCTGCACTGTAAAATGGCTGCCATTATATAATTTTGTTCATAATTTTGAAAATAAAGACCGAAAGGAAATATATTGTTACAACAAAATCAAATAAGTAAAAAAAATAAAAGAGTACATTTAATACATTTAATATAAGAGGCTTGGCAGGCTTCATATTTCTTTTCATTACCATTTCTAGTGACATTTTAATATTTTGCTGACTGGCACAGCTGAGCAGTCCTTTGGCTCAGTGTTCTTTCTCCTCAGAGCTACTGTCCATGTCTGTCTTCTAAATCTGTATTTTAGGAACCTGCTGTACACAAAGCAAATCTATCAGAAAAACACTGGTTAATTCTGCATGCTTTTGTAGCTACATTTTCAGTTCAGACATACAGGTTATGATATAGCATATTAGTACAGCTATATTTCCCAAATATGGACATACAGTAGACAGTTGTAGCAAACCCAAAAGTGTAGTGAGGGTGCTCTGGGAACACCTGGCTGAAGCCCATCTCCAGAAGGTCTTCAACTCACACCTTCGGAAGATAGGGGAGGGTGTGGGCATGGAATCCGAATGGGCCATGTTCAAATCCTTCATTGTAGAAGTAGCTATTTTGAGTTGTGGCCAGAAGGTCATTAGTGCCTGTTGTGGTGACATTCTGAGGACCCCCTGGTGGACACCAGCGGTGAAGGAAGCTGTTAGGCTGAAGAAGGAGGCCTACAAGGCTTGGTTGGCTCAGGGGTCTCCTTAAGCAGCTGATGGGTACCAGCAGGTCAAAAGGACTGAAGCTCGGATGGTTGCTATTGCAAAAACCCAGGTGTGGGAGGCGTTAGGTGAGGCTATGGAGGACTTTCTGGTGGCTTCAAGGAAGTTCTTGTAAACTGTCTGGCAACTCAGAAAGGGAAAGCAGGACTTGGCCCAGGCTCTGTTTGACAGGGGAGGAGAACTGTTGTCTTGGACTGGGATATTGTCGAGCAATGGAAGGAGCACTTTGAGCAACTCCTGAACCTGTCTAGCATGTCCTCCAAGGAGGAGAAAGAAGTGGAAGACTTGGGGGAAACATCACCCATATTTCTGGCAGAGGTCTCTGAAGTTGTCAAAAAGCTCCTCAGTGGCAAGCCTCCAGGAGTGGATGAGATTCACCATGAGCTGCTGAAGGCTCTGGACATAATTTAGCTGTCTTGGTTGGCATGCCTCTTCAGTGTTGCATGGAAGACAGAGAACATGCTCAGAGATCCACGCCACCCAGCACACTCTCTACTCAGACACAAAAACTGCACCTACAACCTCAGGTACAGCAGGGCGGACAGTATCATCACACACAGAACAAGACTTTACAACAGCTTTTTTCCCTGCTGCAGTAAGGCTGATGGCAAATACAAAAATGTGAGAATATATATATGCAATAACCCCTTACTAGACGTGCTCAATAATAATACAGAAATGTTCCACAAGGTATTTTTGTAAGAGCATCTCATCAACAGTGTCCTCTTGTGGGACCTGAGTAATAGCAGGACATTCTCTACCAAGCAATGGAAACAGAATATAAACTGAATATAAACTGTGTTTTAATCTGTTATAACCCCTCACTACCTCACCAAGCGTAATGACATATCCAGCTCCACCATGTGAATCACTAAGTACGATGTTTGAAGTTCACTGGGGAAAATACTATTACCCTATTTTTGTGTTTTGTGGTTTTAATACTTTGTCGCCTTTATGTAACTTTTTTATTTTAAGTGTTCTATCTGGCCTTTGACTCCCTACCTGACTCCAAAGAAGAGCTGCACAAGAATTCCTATATGCCTAGACTGTCTGCTTATGCATAAATGACAAATAAAAATCTTGCGATTGAATCTGCTGGAAAATAGTGGACTGGTCCCTCTGGCTTGGGAGTGAGATGCTGTCCAAAATGAGGGAGTTTAAGTATCTTGGGGTCTTGTTCACAAGTGAGGATAAAATTGAGCTTGAGACTGACAGGCGAATAGGGGCAGCATCAACAGTAATGCAGATGTGTCAGGCTGTCGTGTTGAAGAAGAAGCTGAGCCAAATGGCAAAGCACTGAATTTACCAGTCAGTCTACGCTCCAACCGTCACCTATGGTCACGAGCTGTGGGCAGTGACCAAAAGAATAAAGATTACAAATACAAGCAGCCAAAATGAGTTTCCTTCATGGGTGGCCAGACCTACCCTTAGAGACAGGGTGTGGAGTTTGGACATCTCAGAGTAGAACAGTTGCTCCTTCATATAGGAGCAAATTAAAGTGGTTTGGGCATCTTATCAGGATGCCTCTAGGACACCTCCCTTTGGAGGTCTTCCAGGCATGTCCAACTGGTAGGAGGACCTGGGGCAGATCTAGAACACGCTAGAGAGATTATATATCTCATCTGTCCTGGGAACACCTCAGAACCCCACTAGAGGAGCTGGAACACATCGTCAGGGAGAGGGACGTCTGGACTACCTTCCTGAACTTACTGTCACTGCGACCCAACCCTGGGTAAGCTGATGACAATTGATGGATGGATGGACAAAGTAATCACGCAAGTATGGCTGCAACCATTATACAGAGCATTATGTGGCAAAGCCCCATGAGGCTACCCGCTCAGTTATCAATAAAAAGGCAAAAAAATTAAAATAAAAAATTAACTGTGAAAAATTAAAATGGTATCCAACAGCAATAAAACTACAGTAAATATGCTTTTGAAATGAAACCCTTCTCACTACAAATACAATCTAAGACTGCTTGCACAGTTTTAAGTACTTGCCTCTGTGCTGGTCTCCCAGTTGACCAGTTAAAGCAGATGGCCAGTAATGTCAGCACTAACAGCAGCTTCCTCTCCTAAGCCCAACTTAGTCTCTGTCAGGTCCCTCTGGTTATTTGAAATGCTCAGGAAAGGTCATGTCTGCCATGTTAGAGTAAACAAGAGGCTGTTTATACCATCGTGTTTTGTCTTTGTAACACTCTCAGCAGGATACCCGCATTCTGTTTGTATAAGTGGGCCTGTCTCCAATCAGTTAAATCAACTGCAGACATTTGCAACAGGAGCCGGAGTGGCAGGTGAACTGTGGCACAGTCTGCTTTCTTTCCCTGTTATCAGCTCCCAGATTGGTGAATGGCATGAGCCACTCTCCTGTCGACAGTGAAACAACCTATGGGGACACAGAGGAAATCCATTAGCCCTGTACTGCTGCCTGACATACTCTGAGCGAACCTCACTTATTCTGACACACTGTCTGTCCTGTGGCTAAATACTGAGTGTTGTGTAGGATCGGTCTGAGGTGCCAACTAAAATGGGAATTTAAAAAAAGTTAAACCTTTATAGGTTTAGTTAATCCACCCTGTAGATAGATTTTGTTTTATCTGTCCAGATTTTGACTAGGACTGCCATTATGGCGGATTATTTTATTGACTGAATAGTTTTTTTTTAAATAATTAAATCGTACAGTATGAGCTATAAAGTCAGTCTGCAATAAAGTGTATTAGCAAAACGTGTACAGTAGTGCCACAAAATAGAAATCTGCCTACTTGCTAACCAGAATTAATCGTTTTAGCAATAAAATGTCAGAACATAGTGAAAAGTGTCTCTCACAATGTACCAGTGCCAAAGGAGGTGTATGCTTATCATACTAGGCACAGAAAAGCAGATCCTCATATCTCCAAAGCTAGAACCAGAGAACATGGCATTTCTGCTTGGAAAATGAAGCAATCGATTAATCCATTATCAAAGTAGATTTGGGTTAATTTTTGTTGACGGACTAATCCATTAGCTGACTAACCTCTGCAGCCCTAGCTTTTACATATGCTCAAATCCAGTGGAGGGAAACGGTTTTGTCTGCGGTGCTCACACCATTGTGTATCTAGATTAAAAAGGCTCAGAGGCTGGCATCTCAAAACACATAAAACCAAAACTGTTAAATAACACTTAAAACATTGGCTTGACATTTTTGGGAAGTTGATGCCACTCTCATGTGTGTGTACAGCATATATGAAGTTACAGCCAACAGATGCTCAGCTAAGCATAAAGACTGGAAATCGAGGTAAACACCTAATGTGCCGAGAACAAAGTCTGCCTAAATTTTGCACAGATGTAACATATAAGCTATAAAATGTTAATTATTGAACTTAAAATGTGCTGGCAGGTGGGTTTTGTTTCTGATCTCCCTTAGCAGGACAGCACGGAAATGTATTTCTCTAAACGTTGAACTAGTTCATCCAACACTTTGGTTTTTTACAACCCAAACTGCACTGTTTATATACCACGACATCAGCAAACTAGACATTATAGCAAAACTGTAGTGCTTAGTTATACCAACACTTTCACACCAGTAAGTAACAGTTTGTCAGGGGTAAAGGCTGCTGACTTTCATGCCATCTGGTGACCTCCTCAAAGCAAATAAGACACATTTCTCCAGTGGCAGCCAAGCAAAATAGCACCTCAGACTATATTATTGGTTATATCTCTGCAGGTGTCCTTCAGCCCCATTTAGGTCACTTCTTCCACTGTGTTATACAAATAAATTACGCACAGATTGCAATTCTACTGCTGTTTCTCCGCTTGGCAAATTGCTACAAGGCTAGGAGAAATTGAAAAAGCTGGCGAGGTCTCAGGCACCTGACAGTGACTGTGACTATGATGAAGTATTCTCCTGCTACCACTGTTGACTTTGCCAAATATCAGAGATCTCCACAGTCTATACCCCATGCTCTGGGCCAGCCAGCTTTATAAACAGAAAAGACCCAGTGCCAATATTTCTATAAGAGGCACAAATAGCCCAGCCTGTAGGATCGTGCCTCTCCATATCTTGCTGAGAGGTTACTTCATCTTCATGTTCTCTTCTGATTTTGAGATTTCAGAAGAACCTCTTCCAGGCCTCAGTGGCTTGCAGCGCTGAGAGATTGGAAAGCTAACCTCTTCAGAGAAAAGTTGTGAATCACAACAATTGGTGGCAATTGCTGGTGTTAAAAAACAAAGGGAAGGCACAGACACTGTACTGTAAATTCATGTAAAATGTTAGTT
>NW_018128032.1:1001815-1006638 GCF_001952655.1 Monopterus albus | reverse complement strand
ATATAAATATATTAAAAATACCATTTGTGTTTGTTTAGACTTTTTATTTATTTGATCAAAAATGTAATTAAGTTTTATACATTTTTTTCATTTTATTCTGTGAATTTTTAGATTACTTACACTTATCTGTACTGGTGATTCGGTTTTTGATCATACACCAGAATATTTCAGGGTTTTGTCAAACCATTTCTTGGAAGACTAACTCTTTTAGCATCATAATTTGTACATTACATTTCACCTATAGATCACACAGCTCTCACAATCTGCTTTCCTCCTGAGTAGGAGTCCTGAGTAGATTCAGGACTACTAGTTTTGACAGTTTTGTCATTTGCTGTCACCACAGTGGGTCCAATGGACAAGAGACAGCTAACTCCAGCCCTGCTCCTTGCTATAGACCAATCTGAGGTGTAGACAGAAATATAAACCCAAATGTAACACTGAGTGATGATATGAGTAAAGATTTTTTATGGGTCTTTCCACAGAACTGTGTCTAGGGGATCCTATAGAACCGGTTACATGCTGAAAATATAGCCACCAAATGCCATTAAACATGAAGTTTATAAATCTACAAAGATTAAAACCTTGTTCAGTTTCAACAGACACAGATAAAAACCATTTCTGGGCTGTGCTGCTCCAACAACAAAGGAAAAAGAGTAAAGCCACATGTCACTGCTCCATGAAATAAATGATACTTTCACAAATCTCCCTTATATCCTCAAGTTTCAATCACTTTCTGAGTGAACTACTGTACCAACAATGGTCCGACCAGGGGCCACCAGAGACTCTGGGACTGCACTGGGCCAGTGGTGAGCCACAACCTTGCATAACATAACCTGGCAAGAATTCCACTTTGACAGCATCATTGTTTTGATTTTTATTAAATAATGTTTTCTTTTGATGGGTTGAATATAATGGTCACTGATGATTGAAATGATTTCTGCTGGGTGTTAATTAGTGGCACAGCACTTTCACATCCACACTATCAGAGACAAGCAGCATGTTACTGTTGTTTTCTCAAAGCCTGTGGCACACAATTCTTAAAAATGCTTTGAGGCTGAATAACTTATTTATCTTATTTACACAGATTACCTTGATCTGTTGGAGGGGGGCGACCACAAACCGTGAACAACCCAAACATCTCTGCTTCCACTGTCAGTGGGAACTCATTCAGCTCAGTTCTGCCGCTGCAATACTGGCACCACTGGAAAGCGCAACATATAAAGCAGCTGCTGGATTTGTCCATAATGTGGAATAAACTTGGCACCGAGTGTTCAGGAGCCACCGGTAACTCATGAATGAAATGTAACATCTAGTGGGACTCAGTGTTAATATTAGCAAGCTTAGCTAACTAGCTCAAGCCTTCCATGATGACGCTAGTTTGGAAGTGAAATACAATGCTGATCAAGCCTTCCATGATGACGCTAGTTTAGAAGTGAAATACAATGCTGATAGCATAACAAGTTTTCCCAAATGCTGAATGTAGGATGTGTTACCAGCGCTACAGTATGTGGACTTCTTGACGCTCCAACAAAAATGTCCAAAAACCAGTTTCATTTTGATTTGAAGAATGGGGAAAAATGTACAATAGCTGCTGCGTCATTGTAGTTTTTTTTGTGTGTGTGTTTGTTTCGTTTTGTTACAAAAAGTGTTATCCAGTTTCAGTGTAACTTTAAAGTAATTCATTAAAACCTCAGTTTTGATTGGAAATCCTTCACCCAGTGTGTGCGTGCACATACACACACGTGCACATACTTATACTTCTATCTTTGCAAAGACACCCACTGACATAAAGCATTTCCTAGATGTAACCCAGTGCTGAAACACCAGTCAAACCTGGAATAACTATACAGTTATTAACTTTGCAGAGTGATTAAAGGACTAATAAATATAGGTTAAAAAATTGGTTCATCAAGGGATATTGAATGGTGTTGGGTGGTGGTGAGGAAACCAGTGCAACTGCAAAAGTGGTTTGTGACGGTGCGAGCAGCCAACCAGCTGAGTTGGTGGGCTCTCTCATCAGCCAGTAGGGTGGTTGTCCCTCCCCTGGGAGTGCACATCCTGTTTGAGCTCGACATCGTGTGATACACTTGGGAGTCTCATGGTTGCAACACATGAAGTTTGGAGAACTTGTGAAAACGGGAATATTGTGGAATAGAGATTTTGAGCTGAAGGAGGGTTGTGGGCCGGCCGGGACCTGGGAACCCACACCTTTGTGTTTTGCTAGCACATGTTACCCCGCATTGGTGAGTCATATGTGTGTGTGTGAATGAAATGCATTAGCTTGGATGCTACATACCGCTAGCCGCGAGCTAATTAGCACTAGCTACCTGTTAGTGTAACCTGAATGTTACTTGAAGATTTGTTCAAGATTTGTGAAGGTTTTAAGCTGTTATGTTAGTACAGTTATTTGTTAATGTTCTATGGTGCTAATAAGGTTATAATTGATGTTTCTACTGTAATGAGAGTACAAAAGTGCACTTTGCATGGAGTTTCATCAGATTCTCCTAGCGCTTGGTAACACTTGAAAGGAATGAGATAAGCGAGACTTTACAATGTACTTCTGAGCTATTTTACTTCCATTTGATGTGTATTTACTATGCATGGTTACAAATGGTAATTG
The DNA here is from genome assembly GCF_001952655.1 of Monopterus albus. Classification (NCBI taxonomy): domain Eukaryota; kingdom Metazoa; phylum Chordata; class Actinopteri; order Synbranchiformes; family Synbranchidae; genus Monopterus; species Monopterus albus. The sequence goes on along the minus strand of NW_018128032.1, from coordinate 1,004,018 downwards.
TTAATGTTGAATATGTGAAGGTTAATGTTGTATAACTTGAGAAACTAACTTGAAGTGCTCGATAGTAGCTTTTGACTATATACAATTAGTTTATAGTGAAATCAAACTATGGTGTTCTGGCCTTTCCATAGGTCAGGTTTTTTTGTCTTAGTTGGATTCAAACGGAGCTACTCTGCAGCAGCTGAGGATCGACACTTCTCCAGTACTGGATGGCGAGCCCAAGCCCAAGGAACCGAACTCAGTGGTAGCTAGTAACTACACTGGTTACAAGACATTGAATTGAACAGGACACTGAACAGACTTAAGACATGAACGGATTTCCACACACTGAAACAAAGGACTGAACTTGATTTTATTTTGTTTTGTACGAGCGCTCATCCTCTGTTAATTTCTTTTCCAATGAAAGTGAATTTTTCCCCCATTCATTTATAATATAAAATTCAACTGTTTTACCATAATTTGGGTTGGTTGTTTCACTGTAGTTATTCATCTCTTGGCTCCCACGAATCTGGAAGATTCTGATCAGAGAAACTCCCTCTTGTACTGGCCTTTGTAGTGGAAAAAAACCCTGTACCATAGTCACTAGTCACAGGAAAGTATGAGACAACTTGTAACACTAGCAAAGAGGGTTACATAGACCCTTACCCTAGCTATCAAAATTAAACGCCTAACCCTAACCTAAATCGAATTTTAACCTGAACCCTAAAACCAACTCTTAAACCTTGAACAGATGTTTCAGAAAGTGAGGACCTGCCAAAATGTCCTCACTTTCCACAAAGGTCCTCACTCTGTACCAAAAAAATGCCTTTTTGGTCCTCACTATGTAGCAAGTACAAGAACACACACACTCAGCTTTTCTACCAGATGAACTCAGAGAGGAGTAGACAGGTTATGACAGAAGTAAAGTGGTTACCTGAGATAAGAAATGTCTATCCTTCAACTGAAACTCATATTTCTCACTTCACGTTTTATCTGTGTGTAACACCTGTTGCAATAACAACAAGTCAAACGGATACAGACACATGAGGAGTATTCACTTGCCAATATATTTTTAGAACCAGGGCAGGAAAATAAAGTCACAGTGTATATGGTATCCCATTTAAAATCACACTTGGATGTGCAAATTTGTGTAAAGTCACATGGTGACAGCAAACAGTCTTCTTTCCTCTATAAGAACCTGTGAAGAACTAGTGCCTCCTTCAGAACCACAACTATCATAGGTGGCAATTGAATCTAACCCTACAATCAGTGATTCTCAAATCTCAATGTAAACACGCTGCTTTTATCCCGGAAAGCGAGTCTAAAGAAAATCCTCAGGTCACTCGAGTGGCTCCGTGGTAGTGTTCCCTTCAGTGACCATCGATCTTGTCAAACCACTCCTTCAGCTTGAGGACGCGTTGTGGTTTGACTAGCCTCACCAGACTGAACACCCTATTTTTAAGGCTGAAAGCCTATGTTTATGTGGATGCTGGCAGTCTAAGCCCTGAAATGCATGTGGCGTGGAAATCTGATCCATTTATCTTTTGGATTGTGAAGATGCATCTGACCTTGCTGCCCCGAGGAAATGTTGATAAAGCTTTTTACCTCTGAATCATGGTTGATAGCATTAACCTTTCTCTGGAGCCTGTGTGTTACAGCTCAGCTAGCGTTTGCGGACCATAGACTGTGGTGTCAAATGTTATGGTACAATATGGAGTGGCTTGAAATTGGATATTTCTCAGTTCTGTTTCCAGGCAATATATTATAATATTCTGAGACAGTCTTTAAATGAACTGTTTAAACACGCTGTTTAAAGTTTTAAGAGACACTGCGTGGTGCTGCTGAACTGTCGAGCTCTTACACTGGGTGCATGACAAAATACTGTAAAGTTGTGTTTACATTTTCCTACACAGTACACTTCAGCTGTCATGATCCAAGGATGATTCTTGGCATCCAAAGGTATAGGGTCCATTAGGCCTTGTCAGGCAGTGGTCATGTCTACCATGTCTGTCATACATACATGACAGGAGAAAGGAAACATGATAGAGTAGGTGAGAGATAACAAGTGCTGAGGCTGTGGCTCCATCCCTACCTCTCGTTGCATCCTCTCTCCTAGTTTACTCATTTCTCCCTGTGCTGTCTCTCTAAGGCAGTGGTCCCCAACCTTTTTATCACTGCGGACCGGTCAACGCTTGACAATTTTACCGCGGCCCGGAGGGGGGAA
>NW_018128032.1:1000055-1001592 GCF_001952655.1 Monopterus albus | reverse complement strand
AACTTGAAGACAGTTGTCATTTTCCCCTGAAGTGACAGATTGAGTTTATTGAGCAGGCTGAATATGTCCACAAGTAAGCCAGTTTTGGCGCTCAAGTGACCGAGATGTAACCGAGAGAATACGGTCATTTTTCAAAATAAAAGATCGTTCAGACTCAGATAATAAATAAAACGGAAATAATTAATGATTTCTTGTGCGGCCCGGTACCAATTGATCCACGGACCGGTACCGGTCCGCGGCCATTTCTCCCTGTGCTGTCTCTCTAAGGGATCCGATAAATTGCACCTGTCCATCCAGCTGTTTCAGCTGTTGCCTATTAGCTCGCAGTGTAAGTCTCAGCTTATTTAAGAGAGTGATCTGAGTTGTCATTCTCATTTTTACCCTGGTCAGTTCTGTTCTGCCTCTGCTGGCCCATTCTCGGTGGTGGTGGTGGAATGTAACTACTATTTACTTGATCAGTGATCATTCTGCATTTTTTCCGGTCAAAAGCCAGTACAATTTTTGGTTCCAGTTTCCTCAGTGTATCAGATTTTCAGCTTTATGTCACTATAAAATGACTGCTGGACAGATTAAACAACACGTCACACTGGGCTATGAAAAACTAGTAAGTTTTTTTTATATATATACAGTAAATATTTTTTATTTTATAGTTGAAATGAATCAAAAACAAAAACAATTTAAATAAGTTACAGCCCTACTACATTATAGTACTTTGAATTTACATACAAAACATAGGCTTACTTTATAAAACATTATATTAATGATTATAAATTATTTTAGTTTATTATATTTCATCATTATGATTATTTATTAAAAGTCATGCACACACACACATAGGTGGTTTCAGGTATAATATGTGGCTGGTTTGACCTGCTTAGGTTAGAGCTTATCAGAGTAACTTTACTGGTAAAATTACTATGATATGATATGAAATGATAAGATATGATGTTTAGTTTCATAGGGACATGCTGTATGACAGCGTTTGTAGCCTAAGCTACAGTGGTTTTCAGTGCACACCCCTGGTTGTCGGGGGGTGGGGGGGCATTTCAGTTGCTGTTTGATGCTTTGAAAAGCACTTTGTTTGAAAGCATTGTGACACCTTTAGATGGTTCCTGTCCAGGTCACAGCATTAGTACAGTAGCAGCATTTCTTAAGCTTTACAAGCTTTTTAATGCAGTGACTTTCAACAAACTCAAGCTTTGGTCGACTTGCTCTTACAAATCAGTTCCAGCCAATCGCGCTTCATTACTGTAGAGGCTGGCCGCTAACCCATATACATGTACTGCGTGGGAAGCATCATCCTTGCCCATAAGGTCTGTCGCCAGCTGTCCTGGCAAAGATGAGCTGCAATATGACAATGGTAAGCAAGAGCTGCTTGCTTGGACGAGACACTACATGGAAGGGGTTGAATAAACATTTTGTAAATGTGAGTGGATCTTAAAAGGATAAAAGGATACTTGCATTAGTCAGCTAATGCTAATTTCAGACTGGAGGCTGCATTTTGTACACTTTGCTGGAACCAGGCGCCCATAGTTTG